>NC_091826.1:49076807-49264307 GCF_038994185.2 Dermacentor albipictus | reverse complement strand
GAACAGCAGATTCCCTTTCTCTCGTGCAGCTCCGTGGAAGCGTTTCGAACGCTACAGCGGCCATGTTTGGTGAAATTGCGGCCACCAGCGGAAGCGACCGACCGAAGACGGTTGATGGTACACCGGGCACCCCAGTCTCCCTGAAGTTCATCACGTGGGACACAAACGGTCTCGACCGAAGCAACCTGCGGCCGCGTAGTGAAGCCGTCTGCTCGACAATCCGAGCCGCCGACCCGGACGTGGTCTTCCTCCAGGAAGTGGTGCTTGAAAGTTATGCAGTCATATGGCCGGCCTTTCGAAAAGACTACAGGTGCGTCCGAGGACACTACTGGAGCAACTCTACGGTAACCATGCTGAAGAAAGCCACCACAGAATTCAAGACGTGCCACATGCGACAGCTGAAACAGGGCCGGGTGCTGCGGGAGGTGGCGACGATCGAGGCATCGTTCGCGGGCCTCCCGATCACGCTGATCAACGCGGCGCTAGAATCCGATCACGACAAGCCGAAGCTGCGTAAGAAGCAACTCTCCAGCTGTTTTAAGAAGTGTCTGAGGCATCCCGCTAACAGGACGGTCATCTTCGGCGGAAACCTCGGCCTGCGCGGACATGAGCTCAGTGACGTGGGTGGACGCCCGCGCTCCCTGGTGGACGTCTGGGAACACTGTGGCAGGCGGCGGGAAGTCCGCTACACGTGGGAAATGATGGTGAATGACAACAATTCCTTTGACTTTAGTAAGAAGCCTCAGTACCGCCCCGACAGGGTCTACTTGAAGGCTTCTAAGCCTGCCACCATGACGCCTGCGTCGTTCGATCTGATCGGTATGGAAAGGCTAAGCCCACTAGGTTGCTTTCCCAGTGACCACTGGGGTCTGGTGTGCCGTTTTAACGTTTTCTAGGCTGTGGCGTGGCCCGTAGTAGCGTTTAACACATCCAAGGACAAAATCACACGGTGCACATTTTATTTTTAACCATCATGACTAAATCCAGCAACGAAGTCTGTACTGCACATAAGTCAAGCTATGTGTGTGAAATATTTATTGTACGTTTTGACTTCTTGGCGATGAGTGAATAAGTTCCTGTTCGCAGTCATTGGTTTTGAGACAGCGCAGCAACTTCTTTTCCTGAGCTCAATCACGCAGCAATGCAATGAAATACAATTTATCCTTACGCATCTGAGTTTTGCCCCTTGCGCGCGCAATTCTTTGATTTGACTTTTTTTTTTACATGACGCATTCAGTACAACTATTTCCTTCGTAGTCGGATTGGTTTAGTGTGAACTTCGGCTATTAATATGGCTCCACTGAAGGCTTGCAGATTACATTTTAGTACCTGGAATATTTTAGCCCCAGGTTAAAACTACCATTACACGAGCTTTTTTGCATTCCACATGCATCGGAATACGCGCAGTTGCAGAGGATAATGCAACGTACGAGATCTTGTGTAGAAAATGGAAGCCATGGTGGCTGTGCCACCGCGACTGTTGCACGGAGCGTGTTCGAAGTGGCATTTAGGTGCACCGGGTAATCGAGGACCCAGTCATTGCGGAACAGACCGATTAGCCTCGTTCGAAAGTATTTAAGGAGCCGTTTGTCTGGCCAGCACGCTTGACCCACATATTGGACAATTAAACGCGCAGTACAGCAAGAGCAGTCACCGCGTGGCAGATAACTGAATGTGGGTACGAGGTGTACTTTTATTTGACTTTCAATTCTAGCAACACTTAACTTCAGCTGTGATTTCTTCGCCATGTCTCCAACGCCCACGCTCACTTCCGCCATTCCAGGGTGCCAACTTGCCACATTCGTTAGCGTATACCTGTATTTTGACACGTATTGATATGGTACCGGAATACCTTTGCTTATTTTTTTAGTATCCCTTTGCTTCCGCGGTCGCAAAGCATGCAGATTGCCTACGAAAAAGTATGTTCCTGTATTTACATGCTTATATTTACAGCACTTCTTTGTACACGGTCCTTACCAACTAGCACGTAGTTAAACGTTTCAGTTGCGTCCATTGTTATCCTCTTCTTTGATGAAACTGGCCCCAGCACAATTTCTTAACCCACTGGGGTCCTACAGTCAGGCGGGCGGTCAATGCTGAATAAATACTTATGCCATATGTATTCATGAGTTCATTGATGAAAAGTGCCTGGTGGTTCTGGCCGCAGCTCATGGCTTCAGACAAAACTTCAGGTTAGCAAGTGGAGAATACACTGTGTTCTTCATATGTGGCTCACGATAAGAATATATTTTGTTATATTAAGGTGTGCCCTTGCGTAATTTCGAGGTATACAAGTGGCGCGCTGTGCCCACTCACGTGAGCATACCACTTGGGCGCTTGACGGAAGCATCAGTTTCTCTTCCTCAAAATATAGCTCATTGTAGTGGGGCCCCTATGCGCTTGGTTTGCGCATAGTAAAACAGTTCAAGAAGCATTGCGCGATTGTGCTGATCTGCACTGTTAGTGAAAACAGTGTGTCCCATGAACATTAGTCTATCAGATAAGGCCAAATCAAGCGCTGGTCATCATTTCGTCCGGCTGCCGGAGCCTTTCGATCACGCCGTGTTTCGGTAGAATCAATTTCTGTTGCAACATGGTGATGTTCACCTTCAAGAAAAAAGGAAACATTCACCGATGGTTACGATACTCTCTAATGCGAAATTCCAGTGCAGGTTTATAGTATTTTCATTTCGCGATGTCTTGCATGACGCGGACATTCTGTTTCGTTTCGCACGTGACAAACCGAACGAAGAGTGGCGCGACTGCCCTGTTAATTCAGAGGTCGCGAGAGGCGCGATTCACAGCTGCTGCCGCAGACAGACTTACGCTCATGCAGCGCTTTGTTTCCACCTACGGTGTCGGTCGACGCGACCACCGCATGCCATCGGTGAACAGACGACGGCGCGCTACTCTGGCGCCATCTCGTAGCGGTCGTCGCCGCAGAGCCCGTCTTGCGCGGCACTACGCTCTTCTCACCCTTTCGCCATGCTTTCCTCCTCCGCTTGCCGCCTCATGCTTTCGCTGTTGCCTCCTCCTCTGCTTTCCTCCTCGCACTCTCTTCGCTGCCACAGCCCTTCATCCCCCACTGCGCTCCGCATTCACTCTTTCATCTTTTGCTGTGCTCGTTCACTCGGTTACAAGGGACACCGAGGCATGCCGACGCTCAACGTAGTAATGGGCGCCTAAAATCTGAGCTCTAAAATATGTGTACACCACGGCTTGCAAGGCAACACGCACGTGTCCTGGGCGGATTGCTTCCTTCCGAGTGCTTTGGCGGTGCTCCAATAGATGGCGTGCCGGTCGCTGGCGTTTGGCAGCCCTGGCATTGTAAAATATACGGCTATGCAGTCGCGCTGTTATGAGAAAGTTGAACACTTCAACGCGTCACCGAATGATCAGAGAGACTTACCCTAACGATTCAATGGCTTTGTACAAAATCATCGAAGTCGTTTCAGGGTCCCTGTTAAAGTTCTGCGGGTAACAACAGCAGAAAGTATTTGCCGAACAACACGCGGATATATCGCACGTTGTTAACGGGAAACAGCGAAACTGTGACGGGTGAGAATGCGGCTTCGGCTGACAACAAACCTCGCTATGTAAAAAAAATTAAAAAATTAATGCATCACCCGAAGTGGCTACGCAGCCTACTTTGTGCCCGTCTATTATTTATACTTTTGAAGAGCATCTCTTCTTTTTTACGGGTTACTAATCAGAAAATTCCACGTGTACGCAAATGAAAGCCGAACTGGAAATGACTTTTCGTATAGGGTACATAGCAGCTTGAATATATTCCATTGCTGGACAATAGACGTTGGACAGTCTACAAGCCGCGTTGGGACAAACGATCAATTACAGTCAAATGAATGCGCGTTTCCCTTCACAAACACAACAATGACTCAGTCATATCCCATTCACGTTTGCATGGTTTGGTCGCATGGATATGATCATTAAGGGTGAGCAGCACTTTGTGTTAATAAAAAAGTAGCAAGACCCATGCCCTTTTTTTGTTCATGTAAAACATGCCTAGATATAGTCCAGACCAACAAGGGAGCAAGGAATTTCTTGAGTGCCACCAATCGCGCCACGCGAATTCACCACCAAATTTGTTTACATTTCCGAGAATATACTTTAGCGCCTCCAATGGTTGCAGTAGCAGTGTTTACCCCTTCCCTGGGCAGTTTGCAGACAGCGTGAAAGCAAACCATGACTCTGGTTCGCTCATCCAGAAGAACAACAAACAAAAAGAATCACTTACCCGCGCTGCCATCCCCACAGAAGGTGGCGTTGCCACGTGGTTTGTTCGTCAACGTGTGACCCCCCATAAGACCCACCATAAGAACTGGATTTGTTGCGTTTCAAGGCACTGGAAAGATACCGGCAACTTGCCTTTGCCAATTCCTTTCAAAAATAGTAAATGCTTGGGATATTTCGTGAAGGCGTATATTTGTTTACATTCTATACCACCGGGTCCAATATTTGTCAAGCATCCAGTTAGCCGGAAACGACCACCATACCGAGTCGACTGAAGTTATACGGTGCACCACGAAAGGTCCGTGTTCATAAAGATGGGCGTGTGAAGCGACGTGAAAATGTGCACCAGATCTTCCGCATTTTCTGTATCTTAGTTTCTTCGTCGCCTCTTGGCAGCATTTATCTCTCTCTTCCTTCATTTCCAAAAGCGATGAAAAGGAACATAAGAAAGTGAACCAATATCAAAAATAAAAATGCATGTTCTTCATTTACATCTGTTGAGCTCGTCGTGAATGAATACATTTTGTTTCATACTCCCTTTTTCCTCGTCTTATGACACTCATCTGAGAAGCGGTACCGGTTGTGCACCTTTGTTTCTCAGACGAGAATAGAAGGGAGAAAATTGAACCTTGACTATGGCTTTGCTGCATGTAAACTCAAATTGTATCTTTCTGCGGCCGTTACCACTGTCACTGACGCCGCCACGTGGCTTGTTCATGAACCGAACACTGGCCGTCTGGCTTATACGATTTATCTAAAGTATATATGGTGAATTAAACAGGACATCTTGTTAGTGGTTAGGGGAAACGTTATTGACGGTGCTATGCAAACAAAATTTAAAGCCACGTGGTTCATTTGTCAAATATCTGTCTGTCTATTTATTACGTGCTTTAAAACAATCTATTTTTCTTTTCTTGTTACATGAGGAAATTCCCAGGGTGCGGAAATCAAAGCCGAAGTTGAAATGAGCTTTCGAAGAATCCATGGTTTTTTGACGATATATCTTCACTGGGGCGCAGTCGCTGGGCAGCGCGCAATGCGCGTTAGCATGAACAATAAATTATGATTGACTAAATGCACGCCTGCCTTGCTCTTTTTGTTTACAGGCACGACAATGACAGGGTCATTCCGGTTGGCATTTTCATGCATTGCTCGCCTGGGATTGATCATGAGGGTTGAGGAGCATTTTCTGTGAATAAAGAAGTAGCAGTGCTCTACGCGTTCTCTCATTCCGCAAAACCTGGCATGCATATCGGCCGAACCAACTAGACGGCAAATAATTCGATTAGATCTGCCTAAGTTCCTGTAGTTTACCGGGAATATTTAGCGCCTCTAATGGTGGTAGCGGAGTACGCCACTTTGTAGGGCACATAGAGAAACCACTTTAAAAAGCAATGTTAACGGCCATCAGAGTTGGGGGTACGTTACCAGAAAGAAAAAAAATTGCATCCTGTTTTGGTGGTCAACATAGGCGATGGCGTCGCCAAGTGGTTTCCTTTTGAACAAGCGAACCCTCTGAAATACTGGTGATAGCTGCGTGTTGAGGCTCAGAAAACTTGGCTCTATCGATGCCTTTCCAACAGAGTAAAGCCTTGAGATATTTCGCGAAAAACTATGTTTGTTTTAAGTCGAAGAAGTAGCGCGAAACGCAAGAAATAATGACAAGTGAAAGCAGTGAAGCACGTCATACAGTGGCCGACTTACTGACCACGGAAATGGGACTAGGCGATGGCGTAGCTGTTGACTGCTACATGTAGCCTACGTCAGCGCGCTGTTTTATTAAGCATAGCGTGAAGACTTAGCCACATTCGTCACCGCCTGCCTGCCTAACGCAAAAAAATAAAGAGCAAGCGAGGGTTGCTTCTTAGTAAAAGCAGGCAAAAGCTACACAGTCGTCGTCTCGCATTTTCACACACACCAAGACCGCAACGAAGTAGCGCCAATTCTCCGAAGTATTTCTTCTCTTCATTGTTTTTTTTTTAGGAATGCAAAGAAATATACTAGACGTATATGTGAAAGTCAACTTTTTTTAATGCCAATCGAAATGCCAAATGCAGACTCATACATTTAAAGTATGAATATTTATTAAAAGTGCACTCATGCCAAGCCTGTCTGGATTACGGCCAAAGGAGGGCGTTCGACAGAGTTCTCCGGTGATAAAACCCATTGAATGACACCTGTACATTCCCTCTCTGTGGCCATCTCTGCTGGGTGCGGGAAGCAACAAAGGGAAATTTTCTTAATAATTGCAAAGGAAAGCAATCGTTCTAGAAAGGAATTCTATCTGCCCCGTGTAATGGACATTCCTGATTTGGACATATCTTCATCGAAAGCCATATTCCAACGGGGCGGGAAAGTCAACCTCAAATAGTAAAAACTCAATTTAGCACTGCTCCTTTATTTCAATACGTAACACAGACACCACTCTGCGGCTGGATTTGCGGCAGTCATTACCTGAAGAAAACGATGAACTTAGGTAACAAGACAAGTCCTTGGATATAAAAGGTGGTTTATTTAGTAAACGCTCAAATTACTCTTAGACCTTGTATTGCGTTGAAATTGCCGAGTTACCCGATACAGGTAATGTAAACAAGTCGAGTTTAATTAAACCAATGGATTACCGACATTGTGTCTAATTACGTCTTCCGTCCATGTCACAAATGTCGCAAAGCAACTCCTGGAGGCTGTTTCCAGGTAGCTCTCTTCCTCTTCTCCGATTACGTTTGCGTGTGAAAACCAAAAAGAATAGACGCCGACCAAGACGTTTTTTGAGAACATCACACGTTAACGGGTTTGCCAACGATTTGTACTGAATACTCGGCGTAACTTGCGATCGTGTTTCCAACACTGAAAACAGCCATTTCGAAATGCGCCTAAAGTAACGTGTGTGTAATATCAAAATGCGGTAAGCCACTTCCTGTGGAATCGCGGAGCACAGGTTATTGTCTAGCCATGATAGCAATCACTGGTCCAAGGCTTTCGTGATTGCAAAAAGAAAAATGCTGTTACAAGATTCTATTTCATATTTCTATCAAGACTACGCAAATCGCAATTATATATAGTACGGGTTGAAAAGATACTCCATTGTTCAAGTAACAAATAATTTCTTTAATGTTCACTCTGCATTCCTTTTTGCTTAACTATTCTAATAAAAAAACGGTACAGTTCTCGTGCCGCAAGCTTCAGTAGAACGATAGAGACGCGCCTAATTCTAATATCGATTGTACTGTATTCCGCAACTTCGCATTTATTTTTGTTTAATGTTAGTCAACTGTTGTGAAACTCATCATCGTTTTCAGAAGCAAAATACGAGTGTGACGTGAATAAGAATGGGACGAAGTGACGTTTTCACTCGCATAAGCAATGCAGCCAAATATAACTCTTCGCTTGACAAGGTAGAAGAAAAGAGCGACTCTGGAGACTTGTCAGATTTCTGTCAATTTGCTTTACTGCGCTCTCCTGGTCAGGAAACAGCGGGATACACTGGCAAAGACGTGGTCGCGCCGAAAAAGAACACGTGAAATGTTGTAATAGACACGCTACAAAAAAATATTGCTGATCTTTCCTGTACGTCTTTCTCACTCCCTAAAATCTCCAAGAAGTGATTCCACTATGCCTGAGAGCAGGTCCAGCCAGAAAACCTGCAGAATTCAGTCTTTCAATTGAAGGGATCGCAATTTGAAGTGATGGCTAGACTTTGATAACGATGACTTCATGCAAGTATTTCCGATCCTCCGCTTAAGAAGTTTTGAATCTGCGAAACTTAAAGGTAGCAGACCCTTTCCAAAGCGAGATAAACATGTTTCCAGAAAACGTGTTTCCACGTGAACAAAAGCTGTAAATCTGAAATCCTCAGCTTGTTGAAGTAAAATTTTGTGATCAAAAACAGATTATTCATCAAAGAAGAAAAAAATGTTGAAAATATTTTCCGCGTCTTGCCTGGCATCACACTGCTCTGCACAAAATATGAATTAAAAACATTCAACATACCGGAACAGCTTAACAGTATTTGTCTCGCCAAGGTCAGCAGCGGGCACCTGTCATAATCAGCTGATAACATATCGCTGAGGAATGGTGCAAAACATGAGCCGAGGCACGCACCCTGATTTTGAATGAACCACATGTCCTTCCTCAAGATGAACGTCGACTGTGATGCACTGTTTCATGTTTGTAAGATAGACTGAATTATCGGGACGCCATAATTTAAAGTGAAATATGTGTCTCCGTTAAAATTCCAGACACTAGTTTAGCGGGGCATTATGTGTAGTTAATGCACGTTCCAAGAAATTAATGTGGCTACGCCATATTTATAAACATGTCACGACCTGTTCAAGAAAACTGGGTTCGATGAAACGGCATTCCTTCAAACGTAATTGAGACCACTTGATCATAACGCTTTTCAGTATATTTCATTTTCCTCAATTTGAAATGTCCTTGTAGCCTTATTTCAGCAGAAAAGAGCAAGATTAGAATCAGGAGCACACTCCATCTTAAAACATTGCAGTTCTACATGAGAGTCACGTGGTCACCTGAGTGCTCTGATCGAACAGGCCTTCACTGGTTCTATTTACAGAAAGATAAATATAAAAGCAGGCACATTTCACCTCGAATTTATAACATTTCGTAGTCTCCCTGATCGTACCCCGTCAACATACTTCTGTTGATGTATTTCTTTTCATTCCCACATGCTTTATGAATAAACAAATATAAGAAAGCTTGCTGAAAGACTTCATTCTTAACCAAGACAACTCTATGCAGTGATGCTGGGAGAAAGGTCAGATAACTTTTCACATCAGGCTGATAGTCAATTAAGGTTCATGGGCTAACGACAGCAGGAAACCATGGAAATACAACGCCATAACATGAATGTGATTGAAAAATTGGAGGACGCTTAAGCTTCGCCTTCAAGAGTGGGACGCGACAGCGTTCCCGTCGACCCGCCAAGGAGTATAAGACAATGCGCTACGGCACAGCAATCACTTACGATGCGCCCCGCATCGGACTTAGCGCCCACCTATCACGCGGTGAGCGTCAAGCAACGCAGCGCAGCGAAACGAACCAAAGAACTCGGTGTCTCGGAGGGGAAACGATCTACGCCAGCCAAACGTCGTGATCGGCACGGGCAGAGAGATAGATAGTAATCTAAACCGGAAGCACGGCGAAGCGTCGTCAGGGGAGAGGGAGTCCCGCGACGCGCCTGGCAGCGGTCCCAATGCGCGCGCGGCGCTCCTCCTGTCGGGGCAGCGCCGTACATTGAGAGGAGGGGGTCTTCTGTGTTTGCCGCAAGATGGCTCTGCGTGTGCGGAAAGCGCAGAAGAAATGCAGCGGAAACGCACTTCGCAACTCGTGTAATTGTGACTTCTGTACGTTACATGTTCATAATTACCGATATACACCGCAGTATAACTTTCCACGGCTCGTTTCGAAGGCAACACCGCTTTCACTAGAGGCGCGTTTGCACCGCTTGGAAGCATCGAACTCGTGGCTGAGTGGTAGCGTCTCCGTCTCACACTCCGGAGACCTGGGTTCGATTCCCACCGGGCCAATCTTGGAAGTTGCTTTTTATTTATGAAGCGCCTGCCGTGATTTATCGCTCACGGTCAACGCCGCCGACGCCGACACCCGACGCAGACGACACCGGCTTTTCTGCGACACGAGCTCCTTAACGCTATCGCGTTAAAACAACGGAAAGGCAACGAGTCAGAATATGGCCTCGGCCTTCGGCAAATACTGCTGCGGGAAAAAAATGCTTTTTTGCATTTTGCATACGTATATATAAATTGAAAGGTTTAAAGAACATATCGTTCGTCACTCGTTACTACAAGCAAAATTACCAGAAAGGTAGACGGGGCTACGGGTTTCCTAAAAGTGTGTATACTCTGCAAGAAATCTGTTGGCTGCTCTAGCAGTTGAGTAGCATTCAGGACGCGTTATGACAAAAAATAAGTGGCAGTTCACAGAAAACGCGCCCAGCTTTCCATTCCCAGGCACAACAATGGCACGGCCATCCGAGGCAAGGTATCAATGGTGTGGTCGCCCTGGTATGATCACGAGGTGTAAGAAGTATATTGTTAGAATAAGCCGAAACTCTCAAGGTCTCCTCGCATTCCAGAAAACCTGACCTGGATATCCGCGAGACCAACAATGGGTCAAAGAATTTCCTAGTTCCAGTCCAAGTGCATTCCGTTTTCCGAGAATGTGTAGGCACCTGTGAGCCTATGCTGTGAGCGCAGGGTAGTTCCGGGTGGTCCTTTGTTCGTCAGGCACAAAGGGCCCTTCCTTGAGTGCAGGGTGAAAATTAAACAGTGACCGTGGTTTTGACACGTGTGAAGATTCATAGCGCCCTTCTGCAGCCGTTGCCAATATCATTATTGTCGCCACGTGGTCTGTTCGTTAACCAAGCACCGAACACGGGCGCGGACTTTTATACTATTCATCCATAATACGTTTGGGGAATTACAAAAAAGATCTTGCTTATGCTTGAAAAAATTTTTATATTAAAAATTTAATTCTACGTCTTTACGTGCGAAAACAACCATCTGACTATGAGGCACGACGTAGTGGGGGACTCCGAAAATTTTGAACATCTGTGGTTCTCTTAAAGTGCAAATGAATCTAAGTACTCGGCTGTTTTCGCATTTCGCTCCCATCGAAATGCGGCCGCCACGACCGGGATTCGATGCCGCGACCTCTTGCTCTGGAGCCCAACACTATAGGCACAAAACAACCACAGCACTTACAAAATATTATTGATTATGCTCATTATAAAACATTCAGTTTATTTGCGCGGAATAGGTCCTTTCATTTACTTACTACTACAAGCAACCCAGAGGGTAATTGAGTATCGTTATGATGGCCTTATAATTCACCGGCCTGTACTGGAAGACGTTTATAACAGCAACTTTAGTCAAATTCGTTGCTATATATTAAATTTATTTGTCGAATTATCAAAAGAAATGTAGCATTACAGCGTTTAGAAACGCATGGTTTATTTATACTTCAATTCACAATGCAACTGATCAAAAGAAGCAGGTTCACTGGAAATTAGGCTCTGATTCTGAGCAAAGCCGCGCAATGCCAATCTCTTTTTTTTAAACAGGAAATAAATGAAATTAGGAAGAAATTCTAAAATTAACGTTCTTTTATTTCGCTATAGACGAATACTTCATAGTGTACATAAAGATCTGATGAACAAACACGCAAGTACAGCTAAACAAAAGTATAGCGTTTGCGGCATAAAAAAGCACAAAAAGTTTGTCCTAATGCGTTATCATGGGGTGTGTGTTTCTGGGGAGTTGTTGTCGACCTCCGTACTACATTGCTATGCTTGCTTTTTCGTAGATATACTACGTGGTAATCCCAATCGATATGATACTAGAATGACGTGCAGCGCGAAGAACAAAGACAGAGAGAGCACAGGCACTGCGCTGACTTCCAACACTATTTGATTGCCGATGCTGAATCACGTGTATATGAAACATAAGGACGCATCCGCAGAAAATGGAAGGGGGGCAAGATGCGTGTTATTAATAATAATATATGGGGTTTTACGTGCCAAAACCACTTTCTGATTATGAGGGACGCCGTAGTGGGGGACTCCGGAAATTTCGACCACCTGGGGTTCTTTAACGCGCACCTAAATCTAAGTACACGGGTGTTTTCGCATTTCGCCCCCATCGAAATGCGGCCGCCGTGGCCGGGATTCGATCCCGCGACCTCGTGCTCAGCAGCCTAACACCATAGCCACAAAATGCGTGTTCTTACAGCGAGTAATCTTTGCTATGTTCATGGTTCTCCCTGAATGTTATGTTATCAAGGGTCACTTATTTCTTTCAGTGTGACATGTCGACGCGAAAATGCCTAGACGGCATTGTTTTCTTCATAATCTCATTAAGCAAATATATATATGTATATATATATATATATATATATATATATATATATATATATATATATATATATATATAGCAAAAGAACAAGTTTCCTTGTTAAAATCTGTGTATTAGGAAAGCTGCCACTAATAAAAAATAGTGTTTCCTAAACATAGGATGCGTTTCGAAGGAGTGAGAGTTGTCGAAGAAATGGGGAGGCTTAAATTGCTTTAACAACACTCGTGGCCGGATTGCAGGACCGGCGTATAGAGCTCACTTCCTATTTTAAAAGGTATGGTTCTCTGAGAACGCGAACTATTTCACTATACATATTCTATGAATACATAGTGTTCGTGTATATTATTAAGTTCTGAATATGCTTATGGTTTACGGAACACGTAAAATGCAAAATTACTGCACCCTTTGTTTCCTTTGTTTAGTCCAGAGAATCGTTAAAAATAACCTGGGACATATGCCCGAAGCCTCATCTTTAGGCACGATATATATATATATATATATATATATATATATATATAAACGAGAAGAAAGGGGGTTAACCGGGGGACCCGATATTTATTAGTCATAAAATGAGAAGCCAACAAACACTGACACCAAGTACAACATAGGGGAAATTGCATGGGCCTAATAAATGAAATAAAGTAATGATAATTTAATGGAAATTAAAGTGGATGAAAAAACAACTTGCCGCAGGTGGGAACCGAACCCACAACCTTCGCATGTCGCGTGCGATGCTCTACCAATTGAGCTACCGCGGCGGCGTTTCCCCATCCACTTTCTTGGGTATTTATGTGTACTAGTAGAACCCTGGGAGTGTTAGCCAGCACCCCCACTCACAGACCTTGGCGGCGGACGTGGAACGTCTTTTTTGCCGCAGGCGTCACGAGAACGTGATCTTTTCGGGTGAAGGCAACTGGTCAATAAACCCACATATGCTACCTGAATGCATCAATGTTGCCAGATTCGAGACCCTCGTTAAGTAATAAACGAGAAGAAAGGGGGTTAACCGGGGGACCCGATATTTATTAGTCATAAAATGAGAAGCCAACAAACACTGACACCAAGTACAACATAGGGGAAATTGCATGGGCCTAATAAATGAAATAAAGTAATGATAATTTAATGGAAATTAAAGTGGATGAAAAAACAACTTGCCGCAGGTGGGAACCGAACCCACAACCTTCGCATGTCGCGTGCGATGCTCTACCAATTGAGCTACCGCGGCGGCGTTTCCCCATCCACTTTCTTGGGTATTTATGTGTACTAGTAGAACCCTGGGAGTGTTAGCCAGCACCCCCACTCACAGACCTTGGCGGCGGACGTGGAACGTCTTTTTTGCCGCAGGCGTCACGAGAACGTGATCTTTTCGGGTGAAGGCAACTGGTCAATAAACCCACATATGCTACCTGAAGGCATCAATGTTGCCAGATTCGAGACCCTCGTTAAGTAATAAACGAGAAGAAAGGGGGTTAACCGAGGGACCCGATATTTATTAGTCATATAATGAGAAGCCAACAAACACTGACACCAAGTACAACATAGGGGAAATTGCATGGGCCTAATAAATGAAATAAAGTAATGATAATTTAATGGAAATTAAAGTGGATGAAAAAACAACTTGCCGCAAGTGGGAACCGAACCCACAACCTTCGCATGTCGCGTGCGATGCTCTACCAATTGAGCTACCGCGGCGGCGTTTCCCCATCCACTTTCTTGGGTATTTATGTGTACTAGTAGAATCCTGGGAGTGTTAGCCAGCGCCCCCACTCACAGACCTTGGCGGCGGACGTGGAACGTCTTTTTTGCCGCAGGCGTCACGAGAACGTGATCTTTTCGGGTGAAGGCAACTGGTCAATAAACCCACATATGCTACCTGAAGGCATCAATGTTGCCAGATTCGAGACCCTCGTTAAGTAATAAACGAGAAGAAAGGGGGTTAACCGAGGGACCCGATATTTATTAGTCATATAATGAGAAGCCAACAAACACTGACACCAAGTACAACATAGGGGAAATTGCATGGGCCTAATAAATGAAATAAAGTAATGATAATTTAATGGAAATTAAAGTGGATGAAAAAACAACTTGCCGCAAGTGGGAACCGAACCCACAACCTTCGCATGTCGCGTGCGATGCTCTGCCAATTGAGCTACCGCGGCGGCGTTTCCCCATCCACTTTCTTGGGTATTTATGTGTACTAGTAGAACCCTGGGAGTGTGAGCCAGCGCCCCCACTCACAGACCTTGGCGGCGGACGTGGAACGTCTTTTTTGCCGCAGGCGTCACGAGAACGTGATCTTTTCGGGTGAAGGCAACTGGTCAATAAACCCACATATGCTACCTGAAGGCATCAATGTTGCCAGATTCGAGACCCTCGTTAAGTAATAAACGAGAAGAAAGGGGGTTAACCGAGGGACCCGATATTTATTAGTCATATAATGAGAAGCCAACAAACACTGACACCAAGTACAACATAGGGGAAATTGCATGGGCCTAATAAATGAAATAAAGTAATGATAATTTAATGGAAATTAAAGTGGATGAAAAAACAACTTGCCGCAGGTGGGAACCGAACCCACAACCTTCGCATGTCGCGTGCGATGCTCTACCAATTGAGCTACCGCGGCGGCGTTTCCCCATCCACTTTCTTGGGTATTTATGTGTACTAGTAGAACCCTGGGAGTGTTAGCCAGCGCCCCCACTCACAGACCTTGGCGGCGGACGTGGAACGTCTTTTTTGCCGCAGGCGTCACGAGAACGTGATCTTTTCGGGTGAAGGCAACTGGTCAATAAACCCACATATGCTACCTGAAGGCATCAATGTTGCCAGATTCGAGACCCTCGTTAAGTAATAAACGAGAAGAAAGGGGGTTAACCGAGGGACCCGATATTTATTAGTCATATAATGAGAAGCCAACAAACACTGACACCAAGTACAACATAGGGGAAATTGCATGGGCCTAATAAATGAAATAAAGTAATGATAATTTAATGGAAATTAAAGTGGATGAAAAAACAACTTGCCGCAGGTGGGAACCGAACCCACAACCTTCGCATGTCGCGTGCGATGCTCTACCAATTGAGCTACCGCGGCGGCGTTTCCCCATCCACTTTCTTGGGTATTTATGTGTACTAGTAGAACCCTGGGAGTGTTAGCCAGCGCCCCCACTCACAGACCTTGGCGGCGGACGTGGAACGTCTTTTTTGCCGCAGGCGTCACGAGAACGTGATCTTTTCGGGTGAAGGCAACTGGTCAATAAACCCACATATGCTACCTGAAGGCATCAATGTTGCCAGATTCGAGACCCTCGTTAAGTAATAAACGAGAAGAAAGGGGGTTAACCGAGGGACCCGATATTTATTCGTCATATAATGAGAAGCCAACAAACACTGACACCAAGTACAACATAGGGGAAATTGCATGGGCCTAATAAATGAAATAAAGTAATGATAATTTAATGGAAATTAAAGTGGATGAAAAAACAACTTGCCGCAGGTGGGAACCGAACCCACAACCTTCGCATGTCGCGTGCGATGCTCTACCAATTGAGCTACCGCGGCGGCGTTTCCCCATCCACTTTCTTGGGTATTTATGTGTACTAGTAGAACCCTGGGAGTGTTAGCCAGCGCCCCCACTCACAGACCTTGGCGGCGGACGTGGAACGTCTTTTTTGCCGCAGGCGTCACGAGAACGTGATCTTTTCGGGTGAAGGCAACTGGTCAATAAACCCACATATGCTACCTGAAGGCATCAATGTTGCCAGATTCGAGACCCTCGTTAAGTAATAAACGAGAAGAAAGGGGGTTAACCGAGGGACCCGATATTTATTAGTCATATAATGAGAAGCCAACAAACACTGACACCAAGTACAACATAGGGGAAATTGCATGGGCCTAATAAATGAAATAAAGTAATGATAATTTAATGGAAATTAAAGTGGATGAAAAAACAACTTGCCGCAGGTGGGAACCGAACCCACAACCTTCGCATGTCGCGTGCGATGCTCTACCAATTGAGCTACCGCGGCGGCGTTTCCCCATCCACTTTCTTGGGTATTTATGTGTACTAGTAGAACCCTGGGAGTGTTAGCCAGCGCCCCCACTCACAGACCTTGGCGGCGGACGTGGAACGTCTTTTTTGCCGCAGGCGTCACGAGAACGTGATCTTTTCGGGTGAAGGCAACTGGTCAATAAACCCACATATGCTACCTGAAGGCATCAATGTTGCCAGATTCGAGACCCTCGTTAAGTAATAAACGAGCCAGATTCGAGACCCTCGTTAAGTAATAAACGAGAAGAAAGCGTTTGTTGTTTGTTGGCTGTTTGTTGGCTTCTCATTATATGACTAATAAATATCGGGTCCCTCGGTTAACCCCCTTTCTTCCCGTTTATTACTTAACAGGGTCTCGAATCTGGCAACATTGATGCCTTCAGGTAGCATATGTGGGTTTATTGACCAGTTGCCTTCACCCGAAAAGATCACGTTCTCGTGACGCCTGCGGCAAAAAAGACGTTCCACGTCCGCCGCCAAGGTCTGTGAGTGGGGGCGCTGGCTAACACTCCCAGGGTTCTACAAGTACACATAAATACCCAAGAAAGTGGATGGGGAAACGCCGCCGCGGTAGCTCAATTGGTAGAGCATCGCACGCGACATGCGAAGGTTGTGGGTTCGGTTCCCACCTGCGGCAAGTTGTTTTTTCATCCACTTTAATTGCCATTAAATTATCATTACTTTATTTCATTTATTAGGCCCATGCAATTTCCCCTATGTTGTACTTGGTGTCAGTGTTTGTTGGCTTCTCATTATATGACTATATATATATATATATATATATATATATATATATATATATATTATAACACCCCACAAAACACGCACGTCGTTTGTATTCCACTACGCTCTCCTTCTGTTTTCTTTTGCTAAAGGTAACCATGCACCATGCAGTGATGTAATATTTACTTTAATAACAAAATTACCTTTTATGTACACATTCAAAACAGTAAAAATGGAACGACCATGCTCCATCGCCTTCTTCTGAGTGCATATCGCTATACCGGTGTCAGCCTCAGTATTCGCTCCAAGGTGACATGCCTTGAAAGTCACCGGCTGCTATTGATTGACTACAGGATGAGCCTTTAAAGAATTTCGATACATGTTTGCAAGCAAACTTTTGGCAATGCTTCGCCAACGCTGTGTCCTAGCCAGCTGAGAGGAATGTCACATACACGTACAGAAAACCGCACAAGGAGATTACCACGTGCTTTTTCGCACCTTTAAGTTTGCATAAAGTAGAAAGAGGGTTGCAAGACCCTCTAGATGTAAAAAAGGAAAAGGGTAAGGGAGAAGATTCTTTTTTTTTTTACTTGCCCTCTAAAAAAACTCTCCGCTGTTTCACACCGTATTCTCATCCTACGACGCCGCCTTCGCTGGTCGCATAGTTAGCCACAGCGCCTCTGACCACGTGACCATTTCGAAGCTCCTGCCCTTTGACGACGCAGCCAATTGGTTCAACATGTCGATGACCCGCCTCAATTTTTCTGCTCACATCGCCGCTTGCAAGAGCCCTGCCAGGCTTTAAAAGCCATCGGAACTTTCTCCGAGGCCAGACTTGCTCCAGTCGCTGTGACGATCAGTGCTCCCTAACACGTCGCAGATATCCGCAGCCCACCTGCTTTAGCAGATCGCGGTGCAATCATCGACTTGCTGGCCAAACCTGTTACTGACGTCCACCAGAGGGACAGCGCCGCTGGAGAAGCGACTTCATCATGGCACAACCTCTCAGCAGCACCTCTGGCAGCAGCGAGAACCCTCTCGTACGGGGACCTCCACGGTCCTTGGAGCAGTGCCACCAGGACAACGGGGACCGCGGCTCATCCACCTACGTCCTCCGCGGGTATGGCTGCCGCTTCTTGGACAAGCGACCTATTCAGTTCGTGCAGCCACTGCCGAGCGGCCGCGTTTGTGCCGGCTGCTCGGTGGTTTCTGCACAGGCCGTGCAACTGCCCTGCGACCACACTCTGTGCGAGCTCTGCGAGGACGCCGCCTTGAAGCGTCCGAACACGCGGCAGCACGGGGACACCGTAGTCCCCCATCGCACCGGCCTGTGCCTCGTGGACGAGACCTACTTTGCCAAATGCGAGAGGAGGGTCGTGGTCTTCCACCGGCGTAAGCTGCTCCGCTATCGCGCCTTCTGCGTCAACAGACGCTTCGGCTGTGCCTTCGAAGCCGAGCTGGGTGAACTCAGGGAGCACTGCTTCAGCGACGGCTGCATCCCACGCAGGACCTGCGTCGTTTGTAGACGGGGCAATATCTTGGCGTGTTACATGCGGTGGCATAGGAAGCTGTGCTTGCCGTTCCAGGGGCGAACTTCGAAGCAGAAGCCTAGCCAAGAATCACCGTCCCGACCGACAAATGCAATGACTCCACTTCCATGAAAAGTTGTAGTTTTATTGTCGCAATATGTTAATAAATAATAATGTTCATGTATTTCACGCAGCCTTTGAGTCATGATTGCACGTGCGCTGTGATCTGCCCGACGTGGCGTGAACACGAGCATGACGTGAGTTTGCTTGCTGTTGCATAGAAGTCGAAATATCGCAAAGTAGCTTGTTTCTGCTTGAATGCTAATGTGACTTGAAGTGTTCAGTTAACCAGTGCGGGGAGAGAACTACTTCATGAACCAGCGATATTGAGGAAAGAGAGGGCTGGTACGCATAGCATTATTATCTTACATCGGTATAACAGGCGCCGCATGAAGGTTGCCACAGTGTCGCTTCCTTCCCTTTTGTGGCATTGATATACTATAGGCCTAAAAATTCCCTGGCTCGCTGGGGTTATGAAAGTGCGCCGCGGTTCTGAAGCAATGGAAAGTAGTTAACCTCTTGAAGGAATAGTGGTTATGTTACTGTCTTAACCGCCTTAGTTACGCGGATTCTAAGTAAAAAAAGTTATGCATATAGAATTGATGCAAATAAAGGCTCTTACGGAAGAACTGTTCTGCTACGAGTCGAGGCCAGATCACCCCTTTCCAGATAATGGTGAAATGTGTCGAGAAAATATGCGGCTCTGTTGCTCGTTACAGTACAGTAACTTAACTTCTACGCCGTCGATATCGACGTACACAACCAAGTACTAATTCTCTGAGAAGGCCCGAAATTGCCATGAAGTGGTGGAGATTTCCACAGCACTGAAGAAAGGATGGCCTCTGGCTTTATGGTTGTTCGTGATTTATGTTAAACGCATAGCAAAACAAGTGAAAAACAGTGAATTTCGGTTTCATTAATCCTACATGCATTATGCATGCGGACGACATCGGGCTACTAGCGGATTTTGCAAGAGCTTGCGAATATATGCGGGGACACGTATCATTCTAGGTTAATTTGGGTTAGGGAATTTGGTATTACGATCTTTATTGAAGAGACGAGTAATTACTTGGTGTCAATTAAAGAGGAAGTCACACTTTTATAGTCAAGCGACATAATTCCA
Organism: Dermacentor albipictus; assembly: GCF_038994185.2. Classification (NCBI taxonomy): domain Eukaryota; kingdom Metazoa; phylum Arthropoda; class Arachnida; order Ixodida; family Ixodidae; genus Dermacentor; species Dermacentor albipictus. The sequence continues at coordinate 49,244,682 of NC_091826.1, read as the reverse complement.
CCGGCTAATATAAAACAAAGAAAACACTTAGGCAAGCACTCACCAAAATGATATAAAAGTAAAGAGGAAGCGGAACGCAGCAATAATTTTTTTGTTGCCGCAATAAATACGAGGTGGGGCCTCGAACCGGAAATGGAGTAGTGCTGCCAGGGCTATCGTTCGTGAATGCCACTGGGGGCTTAAAATCGTATATCTTGTCGGCATTAGAAATAATCTATAGGTCCGCTGGCCTTGGGAACCCACGCTAAAACCTCAAATGCGGCAGTGCGTGGTGGCAGGACACTGGGCTTCTTATAAATCAAATAAGCGCAGAGAAAAACTGGTTTTGAAGAAAGACTGGGTGCATGAATCAAGACGAACGGGCGGGGAAAGGGCACAGGTATCTGTACCTCAGAACAGCGGACGCAGAAAGGAGGAAGAGGTAAAAAAGTTGGTAAAACTGTAGATACGCTACCAGGAGACATCACAAAGAAAGTGAGACAAACAAGGGTTACACATGATGGGCGCAGAAAGACCATTTAAAATTTCCAGAACAGAAAGAAATGGATTACCAGGGAGGATCTGCAAAATAGCACGAAGGACAGGATTTCCAATTTGGCGCTGCTCGAGCTTCTTGCATACGGACAAAATCACACCGCAGCAAATATTCGCAATGAGGTGAGACGTGCGTACATCGCAAGGAAAACCCGCAGACCCCTCAGCATATCCTAATTGAATGCGTCAAGTACAGCTTCCAGAAGCGCTACCACTTCAACACTTAAAGTGGACGGAAGCATCAACTGATCAGCCTTTGAGATAAGCAAGGGACCTTTAGAGTATTGGCGGAAAATATCATGGACGAGAAATAGGTAGCGATGAGGGCTTGATAAGTTTAGAAAAAGAGAAAAGATTATGCAGATGCCACGCACTATGGGAATCGATGTAGGCGAAGCTTTCTGTGCTGTGGGCTTTATTGGGGATAATTAGCGTTGATCCTGACGGAGAACGTTTAATTCTTTCAACGCTTAGTCCAACACGGGAGGGGTGTGTTGATGTTAAACACTACCTTTCTTGCACCAATGCAGTTTGTCTGCTAGCACACATAATACAAAGGCAGAGGTGTTTGCTTGAGGCGTTATTGTTGAGCGTTGAGTTCACTCATTGCCACTTTAATTGAGCTCTGGATATGTACGTGCACAAACCACAATACAATTGCGAGCTACGCCGTAGTAGCGACTTTGGATTCGTTTTTACGCCGTGGTTCAATCTACGGCGCAAAATTCCCATGGCGTCAATCTACGCCATGGAAACCACATGGCGTAGATTTAAAAATATTCTATCGCATTGCATTACTAATTTTGTTCCTCCCAAGACTAAAATAACGTGAAAGAATAATCCATGGATTACTCGAACTGCAATTCACGCCAAGCGGAAGGAATGACGACTGAAAAAAAAAACGCAACGACGCCATCCATCAATAGAAACCGCCGAATAATTAACATTAGTCATTAACGATTTAATATGTAACATCAAAATAGCTAGAATTTTCTATTTTTAATCTATGCTAACAAATTTTCTAAAAGATTCTCCCCAAAAGTTCTGGCGTTTCTTTACTCCTAAAGTACATAATGAAAGTCATCCGTACTCGAAGTAAAACCGATATATATACTGCAGCCAGACTAAATAACTACTTTTGTTTCAATTCCACAACAGACGATGGAAAGGCACCTCGCAATAGCCCCTGCACCAGCAAGCAACTAGGGTCCCTTACTGTGACCGAAACTGGAGTTTTAAACCTTCTACTAAATTTAGACACTAAAAAAGGACTGGGGTCTGATAACATTTCTAACACATTTCTGCGCAGATATGCCGAGTGGATTGCGAAGTTTTTAGTAATACTCTTTAACAAATTCCTGTCATCCTGCAGAATGGAAAAGAGCAAAAATAACATTAATACATAAATCAGGCAGCAAATGAGATTCCCCAAACTTCAGACCAGTCTGTCTAACAAGCACAATATGCAAGCTACTTGAGCACATCATCTTAAAGCACATAACAACCTATCTAGAACATAACCAAATTTTAACACCTTTTCAGCATGGCTTTCACAAGCGACCTTCTACCGTTACTTAACTAATTGAACTCGTGCATGACGTAACCACCTCTAACGATCACCATAAACATGTTGACTTCATTTTCTTAGACTTTTCGAAAGCCTCCGACCGTGTGTCACACCCAAAACTTATTAGGAAGCTTGAACTAACTTTAGCGACTGGCCCAATTTTAGGCTGGTATAATTATTACCTAACTAAACGTACTCAGTTTGTGGAAATTAACAACGAGAAGTCCGTAACAGTCGATGTCAAATCAGGTGTACCTCAAGGAAGCCTCTTAGCCCCAACGTTATTCCTAATTTTTTATAAACGACCTTCCTGCTTGCATTTTTAAATACATTAGACTTTTTGCCGATGAGTGCATACTATATCAGGGAATTACCTCTGTCATCGATCATATAGCTTCAAATAACCACATAGCAGCAGTAACCAAGTGGTGCGAAGATTGGCAGATGAATATTAACGTTAACAAATCTGTTCTATTATCCGTAACCAGGAAGAAACATAGATTACTCTTTCAGTACACACTAAACAGCGTTCCTCCTGCTTCGGCTCGCGAATACAAATACTTAGAAATATTACTAACGTCTGACCTAAGATGGGATGCTCACGTTGACAAAGTCACGGCAGCCGCATTGAAACGGTTATTTTTCATTAATCGATGACTCAGACTAGCGCCACCTGCTAGCCTATAAAAAATTTGACAGAGTGGCACTAGAGTATGCAAATGCCGTTTGGTTTCCTTTCACTAACAAGCTGATCAAGAAACTTGAAGGTGTCCGGGGAAAGGCGCTCAGATACATTTTTAACAAACATAGACCAGCAGACTTGCCGACAGAACTACTCAAATGAGCCAGGATGCTAACCCTTCAAAACAGAGCAAAACTAGCGCACCTTAAAACCATTTGCCAACTCGCAAACAATCTAATAAATCTCGATACATCGCGATACATAACGAAATCTCAAACGAGGAAAACACGTCATAATCCCCGACACACACTAAACTAGTTCGCATTCCGTACAGACATTTTCAGGTATCCATGATTTCCGCAGAGTATACGCGATTGGAACACTTTGAATGTGAGCTCTGTTAATAGTTCATCTGGAACTGCTTCTATCATGTTTGTTAAACACAATCTTCTTGCATATCACTAAGTATTTCGTTTATTGTCAGTATCACTTTGTTACTACGCTGGCTTTGCATTTTGTGGCACATTTATCTGTCCAACCCAAACCTTGCAGCATGAACCTCACTCTATATTTTTTTTTACTCTTGCTGATGTATAAGCTTATTCAATGTAATAATGTGCATTTCTGAACTGTTTATCCTTGTTATGTTTGTATGTCAGTGTAATTTTTTGAATCCCCTTTCTGTAACTATTCCTAATGGGATATAAAGTATTGCATAAATAAATAAATAAATAAATATAAAACCAGTCGCATTTCACCTGCCATTTTTAACATTTCATAGTCATCTTGATCGTACCACGTGAACATACTTCTGTTTATGTATTTTTTAAAATTACGATATGCATTATGAGTAAAAAAATAAAAGAAGGCTTGTGGAAGAACTTCATTCTTCACCAAGACAACTCTGCTTTACGCAGTGAGGGCGGGAGAAAGTTGACATAACTTTACAAATCAGGCTATTAGGCAATTAGGGTTCAAGGGCTATCGACAGCAGAAAATAATTGAAATACAAGGCGGTGACATAGGCTGCCATTGAGAACAACGAGTCAGAATATGGCACCGCCCTACGGCAAATTGCTCCGCGCAAAAAAAAAAACAAAGAAGCTTGGTCTGTATTAAGCACGCATATTTCTAACCTGAGAGGTTTAAAGAACACGTCTTTCCTCACGCGTTAGTTGTAAAGAAATTACCAGCGTTCGACACTGAAAGGTACACAAGGCTATGGCTTTCCTTGAAGTGAATATACTCTGGGAGAGATCTCTCGCCTGCTCAAGAAGTTGAGTATAGTGTGCAGGATGCGTTAGGACAAAAAATAAGTGGCAGTTCCCTGAATGCGCTCCCAGCTTTCTATTCACAGGCAGAACAATGGTAGAATCATCCCGGGAAGGGTAAATATCGTGTGATCGCCCGGTTATGATCACAAAGCTTAAACAGCATACCGTGCGAATAAGCAGAAACACTCAAAGCCTCATCGCATTCCAGAAAACCTGGCTTGGATGTGGGCCAGACTAACAATGGGTCAAAAAAATTCCAAGTTCAACAACCACGTGCATTCTATGTTCCGAGAATGTTTAGGCCCCTGTGAGCCAGTCTTCAACTGGTAGTGGTGTGTGATCCTTCGTTCGTCAGACACAAAGAACCCCTGAGTGCTCGGTGCACATTAAACCGTGACCGTGGTTTTGACAGCTGTGATGATTATTTACGGCCTTCTACAGCCATTGCCGCTATCGTTATTGTCGCCACGTGGTTTCCTCCTTAACCATGCAGCGAACACCAGCCCGGAGGCTCATACTATTCAGCCATAATATATTTGGGGAATCACACGAGAGATCTTGTTTATGTTTCATAAAAACAATATCTAAAAAAATTAAATTCCGCGTCCTTGCGAGCCAAAACAACTATCTGATTAGGAAGAACGCGGTATTTTGGGACACCGAAAATTTTGAACAACTGTGGTTCTTTAACGTGCAAATAAACCTAAGTACACGGGTGTTTCCGCACATCACTACCAACTAAATTCCGCCGCCATGGCCGGGATTCAATCCCGCAACGTCTTGCTTAGCAGCCCAACTCAATAGGCACAAGACAACAACGGTGGGTAGAAAACCTTATTGATTATGATCATCACAAAATATCAGTATACCTGCGTGAAATATTTCCTCTGCAAAAATTTACTAATGCAAGCGCTCCAGAGAGTAATTGGGATCAATCGTACTAGCCGTAAACTAGACCGTACCCAATCCTAGCGTCAGTAATTGGGAAGGTTTAAGATGTCCGTATAATCCAGCGGTCTGAACTGGAACACGTTTATAACAACAACTTAAGTGAAAGCCACTGTTATGTACTATATTAATTTGTCGAGTTATCGGAAGAAATATACCATTACAACGTATTGAAATGCCTGGTTTATTTACACTTCAACTCTCGATGCAAATGATCAAGAGAAGCAGGTTCGCTGGAAATTAAGCTCTGATTCTGTGCAAACAAATTACAATTAAATTAAAAAATTAATGTTTTTTTTTTCTTCGTAAGGACGAATAAATGTTAGTGTACATAAAGACCGGATGAACAAACATGGCAGTACAGATAAACAAACGCATAGCTATTGCGGCATAAAAAGCGCAATAAGTTCGTTCCAATGCATTATCATAGGGTGTGTGTATTAGAGAAGTTCTTGTCTACCACCCTGCTATTACTATACTTGTTTCTTTGTGTGTGGATATACCACATGTATATCCCAATCGATGTGATAATAGAACGTCGTACAGCACTAAGGACAAAGAAAGAGAGACGGCAGCCATCGCGCTGACTTCCAACACTATTTGATTGCCGTTGACAAATCATGTGTATATTAAACATGAGGGCGCATGCCCAGATTATGGAAAGCGGAAAAGGCGAGTTCTATAATAGAAAATAATATGTGTTAAGTACATCATGGTCCTCCCTGAATGTTGTCTGCCCCTATAAATAGTCACGCCTAATTTTGGACCCATATATATATATATATATATATATATATATATATATATATATATATATATATATATATATATATATATATATATATATATATATATATATATATATATATATATATTGACACGTGTACTTATCTTTATTGGGCAACCACGTTTCGCCGCTTAACCACTGTAATCGCAGAGCGAGGTACGCGCTTGCATGTATCCGACGTTTCTGGACAGTTATCGACGCTTCTATCCGCGTGTCTGGTGTCGCCGAACCTTGTGTTATCAGATTTCATCGCGTGACACGAATTGTGTAGAACTTTGTGGAAGACACGCGGGTCCCATCAGTTAATCTGGAACATTCGACGACTGATCTATAAAAGCCGACGCGCTTGACCCGCTGATCAGTTTTTCCGACGATCGCCGACCGTGTTCGCCGCTATCGTTGTGCTATAAGTGTAGCCTGTGTTTGTGGGCACAGGTTCGCCCAATAAAAGCTAGTTTTGTATTCCACCGTATTATTGCTTCTTTCTTCACTGTCACTACCACGTGACAATATATATATATATATATATATATATATATATATATATATATATATATATATATATATATATATATGTGTGTGTGTGTGTGTGTGTGTGTGTGTGTGTGTGTGTGTGTGTGTGTGTGTGTATATAATGTATAATGTGAGAACTAGCTTTCCTTGTTAAAATCTGCGTATCAGAAACGCCGTCACTAATAAAGAAAATAGTGGTTCTTAAAAAATTCAATATGTTTGGAAGCAGTGACAGTGGTTAAAGAAATGGTGAGGCTTAAATTGCTTTGACAACACTAATTGCCTGCTTGCAGGACCGGCGTATAAGGGCCACTTCCAATTGTAGAACGCATGGTTCTCTGAGAACGCGAACTATTCTACTGTACATTTTCTATGAATACAAAGTGTTTTGGTGTTTTGTTAGGTCCTGGATATGCTTCCCGTTTACAGAACATGCACAATACAAAGTGACCTACACCCCAGTTTTGTTGTTTCATAGTCCAGAGAATAGTTAAAAATGACCTGGGACGTATGCCCGAAGTCTCGTCTTTAGGCACGATACCTAAGATACGTGAAGAATATTTTCACTAAAATCCTGGAACTATAATTGAAGACAAGACATCCTTAATCAACTCTTTAAATAATTAGGGTAGAGCACACTTGGCGATATAATACTTTAGTGCGGTGAGTATTGCTCGCGTGAGCTCCTTGGATGTAAAATAGAAAAAAAACGGAAAGAGGAAGAAAAGACTGATATAGATATCAAAACATACAACATCCCACAAACCAGACGCTTGTTTTTTTTCTACTACGCTCTCTCTGCGTTAAAGGCAACCAAACTCCATGAAGTGTTGGAATATTTACTTTCATAACAAAATTACTTTTGATAAATAGATTCAAGACAGTAAAAATGGAAACACCACGCTTCGTCGCTTTCTTGTGAGAGCATCACAACAAACTGGTGTCTACCTCAGTATTCGCTCAAAGGTGACATGTCTTGAAAGTCGGTGGCTGCTATTCGTCAGCTACAGTATGCGCCATCAAAAAATTGCTGTATAATTCTGCAAGCCAACTTCTGGCAACGTTTCACCAACGCGTTGATGTTCCCAGCCGAAAAATGTGGGATCGTTCCCCACCCGTGACAAGTTGTTTTTTCATGCACCTTCATTTCCACTAATTTATCGTTTCTTTATTTCATTTATTAAGCACAAGTGATGTCCCCTATGTTGTCCTTGGTGTCAGTGTTTGTTGGCTTCTTCTGGTATGACTAATAAAAGAAAGATCGCGCCCGTCGGTTAGTACCCTACAGAGAACCGCAAAAAAAAAAGATTACCACGTGCTTTTTTCGCACCTATGAGTTTGCGTGAAGAGAGGGTTACAAGAACCTCCAGATGTAAAAAAAAATGAAAGTGGGGAAGGGAGAGGATAGTGCCTTCTATTACTTCCCTCTACAAATTCTTTCCGACATTTCACATAGTATTCTCATTCACCCTCGCCACCTCCGCTGGTCGCATAGTTAGCCACAGCCCCTCTAACCACGTGACCGCTTCGAAGCTCCTCCCTCGCGACGACATAGCCAATGGGCACAACGTGTCGAGGACCCACCTCAATTTTCCCCCTCTGCTCGCCGCTTCCAAAGAGCCCTGCCAGGCTTTAAAAACCGTCGCATCCTTGTCCGAAGCCAGACTTGCTCCAGTCACATTGACGATCTGTCCGCCTTAAGACGTCGTAGATATCTTCAGCCTACGTCCTTTAACTGATCACGGCGACTATCATCGGATTGCTGACGGAAGCGTCCATCAGAGGGACACTGCTGCTCGAGATTCGGCGTCATCATGGCACGACCACAGTTCAGCTGCACCACTGCCAACAGCTGCAACCATCTCGTACGGGAGCCTCCGCTGTCCTTGGAGCAGCGCCACCTGGGCGACCGCGGCCCGGCTACCCACGTCCTCCAAGGGTATGACTGCTACTTCCTCAACATGAGATCAATCACGTTCGTGGAGCCACTTCCAAGCGTCCGCGTTTGCGTCGGCTGCTCGGTGGTTCCTGCCAGGGCCGTGCTCCTTCCCTGCGGCCACACCTTGTGCAAAATATGCGAGTACGACGCCTTCGTCCCTCCGACAGCACAGCTGGACGAAGACGCCAGTGCCGTAGCCAGGTACTGGGGAGGTTTCTGTCCCGTGGACGGGACCTGGTTTGACGAATCCGAGGTGAATGTCCTGACCTTCCCCCTGGCTCTGCTGCACCAGCATCGCGCCTTCTGCATCAACAGACCCTTCGGCTGTGATTTCCAAGACGAGATAAGACACCTTGAGGAGCACAGCTTGACCGACTGCTCCATCCGACGTAAGATCTGCCACAATTGTGGACGGGAACACATCCTAGTGTGTGACACTTGGCAGCATTGGAGCCGTTCCTCGCCACTGTAGAGGCGAATGTCAAATACGAATGGACGTTACCAGCTACAAATGCACAGCCTCAACTTCCACGAAGAACGCTTGTAGTTCTACAATCGCAACATGTGAATAAATAATAATGGTATTTTATTTCACGCAGTCTTTGGGTCATGATTGCACGTGCGCTATGGTCACGCCTTATCCGGCGTGAACACGAGCGTGACGTGAGTTTGCTGTAGCATAGAACCCGAAACATTGTAAGGTACCTTCTTTCTGCGCAAATGTTAATGCTGCTCGAGCTGTTCAGTTAACCAATGTCGGGACAGCAGAACTTCAAAAACAGACAGTTTTGAGGAATTCTCCGGAACGTGAAGGCTGGTGGGCTTAGCAGTACTTATGTAGATCGATATAACAGGCGCCTTATGAAAGTTGCCAGTGTCGTTTCCTTCCCTTTTGTAGCAGTTACATAAAAGTCGCAAGATTTACCAGGCTCGCTGCGCTCCTAAAAGAATGAAATGTAGTTCACGTTTTGAAGAAATAGTTCTTATGTTACTGTTTTATTAGCGTCAGGCACGCAGTTTCTAAGAAAAAAAAAGAAAATCTATGCTAAAATTTACGCGAATAAAGGTTCTTGCGGAAAAGGTGTTCTGCCACGAGCAGCGGCCAGATCTGCACTATATATATATCGGCGAAATGTGTCGAGGAAATTCGGGGAGCTATTAACCTTTACGGTAGAGCAACATAACTGCTACGGCGCTTATTCCAAAGCACACAACCAAGTAGAAATTTTCTGAGAAGGCCCGAAACTGCAATGCAGTGGTGGCAATTCCCAAACCACATAAAGAATACCCCCTGACTCTTTTATTGTTCATACTTTAGGTTAAGGGCATAGAAAGGCAACCGGAAAACAGTGAAGTAGGGTTTCATTGATCCGTAATGCATGGCGAAGACGTAGTGTTACTAGCGGATTTTGCAAGAGATTTACAGAGCTTTGCAAATATATGGGGTGTAATGCGGCGACCGACATCAATTTTGGGCTCAAGTTAGGTCGTATAAATCGGTAATTAGGAGCTTTATTGAAGATGCTAGTAATAACGCGAGTCAAACAGCAAATCATGTCATTAGTCAAGGGACATAATTACACCGGTGTATACATAAACAAAGGAATAACTTAGCCAAGCAAACACAAAAAACAATGATAATGAAGAAGGTGCGGGATCATCACCATCATTTATTAACCCTTAAGGACCCTTAACAGGACATTATATAAAAGGGGGGAGAACAGTATTGAACTAACATATATTGTAGCGAATGCTATTCAAGAATGAAGCAACTACGTTACAAGTACAGAGCGCACACACACAAAGACAAGGCAAATGGAGCAAGAATTGCTTTGTTGCCACAGTAAATATAAGGTGGTGCGTCGAACCAAAAATGGTGTAATGGTGCCAGCACTAACATTCGCGAACGCCACTATGTGCTTAAAATCGTATACCTTGTCGGGGTTTCAAATTAACCAAAGGTCGGTAGGCCTTGAGAACCTACGCTAAAACCCCACATAAGGCAGTGCATAAAGACACCGTGTTGGGTTTTTCCCAGATTAGATAAGCGCTGAGAAAGCTTGGTTTTGTAGACAGACGGATGCATGAATCAAAATACACGAGTGGCTAAAGGGCACAAGTACCTGCACATCAAAACCTTAGTTGCATAATGGAGGAAGAGGCAAGAAAGTTGGTAAAACAAAGGTCATGTCAACAGAAAATGTCAACAGACAACCAAGAACCATCAAAAAGAAAGTGAGAGAAATGAAGGGTAAATTGCATGGAAATACTGGACACAGACACCGTTTAGAATTTCCAGATTGGAAAGAAAGGAATTGGAAAAGATGATTTGTATACAAGAGCACAAAGGACAGTGCTTTTGATATTTGGCGCTCGAGCTGCTTGCCTAGCGATAAAAGCAAACCGGAGCAAGTATTCGCTGTCAGATGAGGCGTGCGTACATCGCAAGGAAAACCCGCAGACCGCTTAGCATATCCTAAGCGAATGCCAAGGCATTCACCCATCGAGACTCGTGCACCACGTACAGCTTCCAGAAGCGCTTAGACTTAAAGGGACACTAAAGTGAGAAATGATTTCTTCTGCATCAGTAAATTACCTTTCTACAACACCAAAAACACCACTCCCACAACGATAAGACGTTTGGTAAGCCAGAAAAAGCGCAAGAACTAAATACCGGTGGCGACGCCTACTTATGTTCGCGCACTTGGGGACTGTGACGTCATGGATTTTGATGGCATCTTCTAGGGCTTAACAATTATATATAGCGGTACAGTGTGATTACGTTGTGTTCTAAAGGAACCAAATGTTAAACATGACCAGTTTCGGGAACCCTTACTCAGCCAACGCGGCCCAAATGCGAAAACATACTTTGGAATCCCTGACATCACGCTGACGTACCAGCGCTGGGGTTTCGGCGCGAAATTCAAATACTGATACTTGGACCTTCATTTTCTCATCTAATAACCAAACTATTTTGGTTAAATGACTGCCTGCAGGGTTCTGAAAGAATGCTTCATTAGTCTAAACTGATTTATTGTTTCCCTTTAGTGTCCCTTTAAGGTGTACGGGAGCATCAACTGGTCAGCCGTCGAGACAAGCAAGGGCCCTTTAGAGTATTGGTGAAAAATGGCATGGACGAGACATAGGCAGCGATGAGGGGTAAATAGGTCTTGAAAAAGAGAAAAGATTATGCGGATCCCATGCAATGTGCGAATCGATGTAAGCGAAGCTGTCTGTGCGGCTTGTTTTGATTGGGGGTTATTATCTTTGATTTTGATGGCCAAAGTTTCATTTTCTCAATGTTTAGTCCAACGCGAGAGGGGTGTATTGATGTTAAACATTACATTGCTTGCACCACTTCTGTTTGCCTGCGTTGCACACAGAACCCACATGGAGGAAGTGTTTTCTTGGAGCGTTATTGCGCTGCATACTTTATAATCTCTGAGAAGGTTGAGCACATTCATTGCGTCACATATTACATCGCCTCTTGGCAGAAGTATCAAAATTTAACTGAACTATGAGGCTGTACGTGGCAAACCACAATCGGATTATGAGGCATGCATGCCGAAGTGGCGAACTCCGCATTAGTTTTGACACCGCGGTGTCCTCTTGACGTCCATGAATACTTTGTTTAGCGCAAAAAGACAGGATCAAGAAAGACGGCAGGACAAGGCGCTTGTGTCTGTCTTTTTGCGCCAAACAAAGTATTCATGGACTCGCACCAACTAGCCCGCCAACGCATTGTGCTGAATCCTCTTAACGTGTCCTTAAATATAAGTGCGTGAGCGTTTTTTTTTATTATTATTTCGCGCCCCGTCGAGATGTGGCTGCCACGGTCGGAATCACATCCGCGAACATGAACAATGACATAGTCGCTAAGCTACCACGGGAATACAGAGATGGTGATTTGACCTGCAACCGCTTCCGTAGTGTCGCTCATATACCCTGCGGTGCGCTTTCATTACTACGGCACTGCTTCGGCGCGCCCTGCATAGATTGTCCATTTGACATATGTTTTCGTCTGGTCGTGATAGCAATCACTGGTACAAGGCTTTCATGATCGTAAAGAAAAAAATATATTGCAAAGCCGTATTTCTCGTTATTTCTGTCAAACCGACGAAAATCGCAATTATTTAGGGTATGGGGCAAAATCTTACTCAATGGTTCAAGTAACGATTTTTTTTGTGTGTGTGCGCGGTGTCTCTTGCTTAATGCTTAACTATTCCTGCGTGCAAAAATCTTTACATCCCACGCACTGTGAGAATTTATGTAAGCGAAGCTTCCTGGGCTGTTTGTTTTGATTGACGATAATTAGCGGTGATAACATCTGAGAGAATTTTGCATTGTCAATGCCTCACATGGCACATTGCGTCGTTGCAGAAGTATTAAACATTAACTGAATTAAAATGCATAACTGGGTTGTGAGGCCCGCCGTAAGTCGACTCCGGATAAATTTTGACACCATGGTGTTCTTTTAACCTGCCCCCAAATCTAATAGCAAGAGTGTTTTTTTTTTTTCGCCCCATCGAAATACGGATGTCGTGGTCACTACCCTAATGACAGTTTATTGGACACGCACAACCGCTTCCGTAGTGTCGCCGATAGACCAAGCGCTGCGCTTTAATAATTGCACCACTGCTTGTGCCCACCCTCCATAACTTCTACACTTGACATATCTACAAAACTTTTTTTTCATAAAAAGCAGAAACGTACGTTACCGTAGCTTCGACTTTAATTTATCCCGTTTCCTCCTAACCGCTGTCCTGTGTAGTAGCAGCGTTTCCTTGCCTTCTCACGTCAGATTTTCTTCATCCTCCTCAACCCCCTCCCCCCTTATGTGTGGGAATTAGAACCAAAGAGTGGCAAGGATGTTGTTCCCTGGTTTCGGGACTGCGTCGGTTGCCCCCATGCTCTGCATCTACTCCACTCACCTCCTAACCATTATGGCTTCCCCCTGCACCTGCGCGCTGTTAGAAAGGTAAGGGCTGCAATTTCTGCATTGCTTGTAAGGTGGTCACAGATGATTGCAGCTGTCAGGAGGCTGATTGGGCGATGCCAAGGGAGCTCCGGAGGGCATTGTGCCCATTCGATCCGCAACAGAGGTAAAACGAGCTTCATTGTAAGGTTTGTCACAGACCAACACAAGACGGGGACAAATGGAAGGTGGAGAAATACCACATGGCCCTTTTCACCTTTTGCCCCTTTCTTGTGGTGCACTGTTGCACGCAGAAATAGAAAAATGTATACTGAGAAGCTCCCCCCGTCCATACCCCCCCAAACACAGCTCTGGAAAAAAATATTTTAAATCAGGCAACGTGGTCCCTTCAGCGCTTTACTCAAGAATGCCTTCATTGGTTCCATTTTTTTTAAATATAGATGTAAAAATTGATTCATTTTACCTGGCATTTAACATTTCCTAGTCTCCTTGATCTTACCACGCACACATACTTACATTCACGTATTTCTTTAAATACCTACGCCCTTTATAAGCGAGTGAGTAAATGTAAGAAGGCTTGCTGAAAGACTTCATCAGAACAACTGTGCTTTACGCAGTTAGGCTAACAATAACTTTTTTGAGATAGCTTAGAGTGGAGATAACTTTTCATATTGAGCCGTCAGGCCCTGAACGTTCAAAGGCTAACGCCAGCAGAAATTGTTGAAAATACAAAGACCGTTTTTTCGTAGGCGCCGCCATATTGTGATGCAGTGGCGCCGCCTATGAGCAGCGCCATACTGGCTTGGGTGAAAGCGGTCTTTGGCATGGCAGGTATACGCTCGGCGGTAGGTTCTGGCGTTTGTTTTCGCGCTAGTGAGGTCTGTTTAGTATGACGTGCGTCTTCTACGTGGTAAACGGTTCTGTGAGACGTGCTGAAGTGGTTTAAAGCGTCATGGCCGGAATTTTTGCTGGCGTTGAGGTGGATGGAACACGCAGCGTGATGTGTGCGAGCATATTTGAGCCTACAATCAGCTTTGGAGATCAATTGTTTATTTCCGAATGTTCCAATCACTAATGCGGCCTATTGCAATATTATCCTCTATTTCTAAGCTGCGGTTTAGGAGCCATTAAACATACGCGACGATCGTAACAGCGTGGGTACCGTTCTGCTACGATAGGAGTGACAAGCGTTCAAAGTGTCTGCTGCAGCTTACATTGCGTGACTACTTGGTTGGATGGATGAAGTTTCCACCCATGAATAAAATAGTTTTGGCTAGTAAAAGCAGCATACCTTACAGTCTGAATTAAGCTTGTCCAGCAAAGCGACCGTTTACGAGAGCGAGCGTCCTAAGCAGTAGTAGGTGCTGGATTACAAATATCTTTGTACTATATAGCGCATGGTCCAAGCATACGGCATCAGCGGTCATATATTTATAAACGTTGCGCGGCGTTAGTCGGTTTTCGCTTACTTTTTAGGGAAAGAGGATGATAACCGAATTTTCTTTTCGGTTGTGTTTGTTCAATTCTCTACGACGCACTCCCACGTATTACGGAAATTTGGCGCTCAAAAATAGCCATCGCATTCTTTTTATGCGAACCCTCTCATATATTATGGCTGTTTACAAGCCAAAAAGGCAATGCCGAAGCACACAGCTTATATATGTATCATGCTGGCTCACCAACCGCAGTGATCGCTGTGTTGAGCAGCGCCATAGGTCCCATGCAGCAAGGCTAGCGTAGACATATGATAACGTCAAGCATACTAGGCTTGAAACGCGTGAGAACAACGTTAGTGTATCACAAATATTTCATAGCGCCTGCCACTCAGACGTTTCGTGGTTGCCTTAGGTTGGCCGTGCACGAGCGTGCGCTCTTATGTTTTATGTTTTACTCCCTGCGCCAATCGATCAGACAGCGAGCTGATTTACTCTTTAATGCTGGTAATACAGAGATGCCGGTTTTCTTTGTTGAATTAAAATCGATGTAAGTAAAATAATAAACAACACATACACGCAGGGCGACTGATAAGGCGCGTACACCGCGGCTGATTTTTGCGCCCCCAAGACATATTTCTGCCTACAGTAGTTACCGATGCACCGAAAGGCTTCCCTGACGACCTTATATGAACTAACATGGCGTAAATTTCACAAAGTAAGATCTAAAACATCTCGAAATCGTTCCGCAGCACGCGAGAGCAATACTTTCAAGCTGCGCCGCGCCGGATCGCCCAAGCCAGAGAGGAGGAAAGGCTCTCCGCGAGCCCTATCCTCCTCGCCCGATAAAACGGTCTATATTTACCCCGCTTCCCCTTAACAATCCACTGTCTAGTAGCAGCGTTTCTTTGCCTTCTCAAGTCAAGTATTCTTCATCCTCCTCCCCCGTCTCCCCTTTTGTGTGGGAACTGGGAGCAAAGAGTAGCAAGGCTGTTATTCCCTGGTTTCGCGACTGCGCCGGTTATACTCATTCTCCGCTTCCACTCCCCCCCACCTCCTAACCATCCTAGCTTCCCTGAAGACACGCACGCTGCTAGAAAGGTAAAGGCTGCAATTTTTGCAGTGCTTTTGAGAAGGTCACAGATAATTACAGCTGTCAAGAAGCTAATCGGGCGACGCCAAGGAAGCTCCGGAGGGTTCTGTGCGCATTCCACACGGTGCAAAAGGTCAAGCGAGTTTTATTGTAAGGTTTGTAGCGAGGCAACCCAAGATGGGGACAAATTGAAGGTGAAAAATGCGGACAGGGCGCTTTCCACCTTTTGTCCCCGTCTTGTGTTGCCCTGTTACTAGTCTTACAGCGAATCCTAACCAACTGGACCAACATAAAGTTTGTGGTCAAACGAGTTTCTCGCATCTCTTTTATACTCTGCCAGGCTCCTTTTATGTATATACACTCTCTGAACCACCCACGACGTGGCGTGCACTTCAGCAGCAACAGCAGCAGCGGGAAAGTCGAAGAATAAGGCAAAGCAAGCATCGCTTTAAGAACGGTACACTTCTTGTGCCAAGGGGTCAGGTGCAACGATAGAGACGCGACTTATTCAGAAAAGGCCTGCAGCGAATTCGGCAGTGTAGTGCCTATTTTCAATGATTGTTCGTCAAATATTGTCAAAGTCGTCATATTTTCTAGCAGCGAAATACAAGTGTGACGGGAATAACAAGTGGAGTTTTCAATCATTTAAGCAAACAACGTATTCAAATAATAGTACTCGCCGCTTGTCTACGTGGAAGAAAACAGCACCTCTAGAGACTTATCAGATTCCTATCAATGGGATTTCTTGCGTTATTCCGCTCAAGAACACCGGAAGATTCAGGCGGGGAGAAGGTCGGCGCCTAGCAAAACATGTTGAATGTCAATATAGTGAATTTATTTTAAATATTGGCTATATTTCTTATAGCGACGAATATAGGTAAAACAAACACAATTGACCGGGACGATAAACGCCAGAGATACACCCATTGCGAAAAGCCGAAGTGACAAGTTTATAGGAGAGGCAATTGCCAAAAGCTCGGAAGAGCCAGCTGGGCGCAATCACGCTCAAAATACAGAAGAATTTTTTTCTAACCGCAACACATTCAACCACAGGCAAGCAGGACGAGTTATTCTCCCCATTCAATGGTTTCGTCTCACCATCCCAAAACCCTACAAACCCCTCTACCTTGGTACCCTCTGATAAAGGATAGTGAACCATAATAATACATTTCGTCTTCATGAGCACGTTATTATTGTAGCGGGAATCGGACAACTGAAAATTCTAGCAGCTCCCGAACTTCAACGGGAATGCTCTCTGGGTCATTAAGTGGACACTCTTGATTGTGGACGCTTCTTTAACGGGAACACTTTCGTGCAACCTGTGAAATACTTCGAACCTTATCACAATAGCGCTTCCTGGTGCACAGTCATTGATGCTACAAAATTAGTCAGCTGTTCATCACTATTACGTATAGATGTGTACATTCTTCAACAGCAGGTTTTTCTTTATATTCATGCAAAGTTCTTTTTTTATCACTGTCACCGGTACATTGGGCTTATATCTATATGAGTGCGCGTATGCCACATGTTTATGCGAAGGCATTAGATAATTTTCAAAAAGATGGCTGCTTGGTCTGGCTGGTGAAATATGTGCTGCTCAATGAACAATCCTTTCTTAGCGCAAATCGAAGTAAGGAACAATGCGAAAGGATAGAGCCCATGCTAATTACACAGGTTATTGTTCAGATGGCGGGAACATAGGCAAAATCGAGGACGGGAGGAAGAAGGAAAAAAAAGATGGTTTGAAATAAATTCCTATGTACTTGTGAAGAAACACGCATTACCTCAAGAGCAACTGATCGTATTTATCTAATTGGGTAAAAGAAGTCCACTCGCACAAGTTTTTTCAAAGGACAGCCACTTGACAGGCTGCTACCTTGAGACGCGCATCAGACTGCCAGTCTCTCTTAGGTGGCCCAAATACATCGCCATTGTGGTCCATGTAGCTGAGGTCGCACAATAAAGAAGTGTGATGGACAAATCCCATGGCGCATTTTACATCCTTTTTAAATGTTTCTTCACACAGCGTGTCACGGAGGTGTAATCTGAATTGTTGTAAATATTGGCTTAACACTTCTTTTTAGCCGACGCGACATAAGGTAAAGTTGAAATCTTCGCCTTGGATTCATTCTACGAGGTTTCTTATTTTGCACATGTCTCTTCCTTTATAAAATATCCAAAAAGTGATTCCGCTATACCTGAGAGCATGTGCTCAAGGAAACCTGCAGAATTTAATCTTTCAACTTGTCAATGAAAGCTCGTTTTGACCTGCCGATGGCAACACCTTAAAAACGATGCCTTTATGCATGCTTTTGCTATCCCCCGCTTAACAAGCTTTGAATGTACGAAACTTAAAGGTAGCAGAACTTTTCTTGCGCGAGGTATATATATTTCCAGTAAACATGTTTCGCCGTGAACAAAAGTTGTATACATGAAAATATCAGCTTGTTGTTCAAGGAACATATTGCGGTCTATACCAGATTATTCATCCACGAAGAAAAAAAATGTTGAAAATATTTTTTACGTCTTGCCTGGCGTCACACTGCTCTGCACAAAATATGAATTAAAAACATTCAACATACCGCAATAGCTTAACAGTATTTGTCACGCCAAGGTCAGCATTTGGGCACCTGATATAACCGCCTAATAACATATCCCAGAGGACTGGGGGCAAAACATTAGCCAAGGCACACACCCTGATTTTGAATAATTCACATATCCTTCGTCAAAATGAACGCCGATTGTGATGCACTGTTTAATGTATGTAAGGAAGATGCATTATCGTGACGTCATAGTTTAAAGTGAAAGCTGTGTCTGCGTTCAGTTTCCAGAAACTAGTTTAGTGTGGCATTATGTGTAGTTAATTCCCGTTCGCAGAAATTAGCGTGGACACAGCATATATATAAACACGTCAGGGCGTGTTCAAGGAAAATGCGTTCGATAAAACGGCATTCCTCCAAACGCAACTGACACCACCGGTTCATGACGCTTTTCAGTATATTTCATTATCCTGAATAGAAAATGTCCTTGTTCTCATATTTCAGCGGTAAGGAACAAAATTATAATAAGAAACACACTCCATCCCAAAACCTTAGTTTTACATTAGAGTAAAGTGGTCGCTTCAGCGTTCTTATCGAATAGGCCTTCTCTGGTTGAATTTACAGTAAGATAGAAAACAAAGGAGCTGCATTTCACTGGAATTTTTAACATCTTATAGTGTCCTTGAACGTACCACGTGAACCTACTTCTGTTCATGTATTTAGTTTCATTCCTACATGCTTTATGAGTAAACAATTAGAAAAAGGCGTGCTGTAAGACTTCATTCTTCACCAAGACAAATCTGTTTTACGCAGTGAGGCTGGGAGAAAAGTGAGATAACTTTTCAAATGAGGCTATTAGTCAATTAAGGTTCAAGGGCTAACGACCGCAGGAAGTCATGGAAATACAACGCGATAATATAGGCTGCTATTGAAAACAACGCAAAGGCAACGAGTGAGGATATGGCCTAAGCCTACGGCAAATAGTGCTAAGCCAAAAACAAAAAACAAGAAGAGCTTTGCTGCATTATGCATGCATATTTACGACCTGAGAACTTTGAAGAACATGGTCCTTTGTCACTCGTTGCTTGTAAGGAAATTACCAGTGTACGTCCGTGAAAGGCACAGGCGGCTACGGGTTTCCTAGAAGTGTATATACTGTGAAAGAGATCTGTCGACTGCTCTAGCAGTTGAGTAGTGTGCAGGATGCCTTAGGAAAGAAATAAGTGACCGTTCACGGAAGACGCGCCCAGCTTGCCATTCCCAGGCAGCATATCATTAGAATAAGCAGAAACACTCAAGGCGTCCTCGCATTCCGGAAAAACCTGGCTCGGATTTCCAGCAGACCAACAATCGGTCAAAGAAATCCCAAGTTCTACTCCAAGTGCATTCTATTTAAGTCACAGTTCACATTCTATAAGTCACAGTTCCCTGAATGCGCGCCCAGCTTTCCATTCACAGGCAGAACAATGACACAGTCTTCCCAGAAAAGATTTCCATGGTGTGGTGTGGTCGCCCGGGTATGATCACGAGGCGTAGACAGCATATCCTTAGAATAAGCAGGAACACTCAAGGCCTCGCATTCCAGAAAACCTGACTAGAAAATCGGCCGGACCAACAATGGGTCAAAGAAATCCCTAGTTCTACTCCAAGTGCATTCCATATTCCGAGAATGTTTAGGCCCCTGTGAGCGCCCGTAGTGGTGTGTGATCCATTGTTCGTCAGACACCATGGGCCATTCAGTGCGCGGGTGAAAATCTAACCGTGACCTTGGTTTTGACACGTGTGAAGATTCATAGCGCCCTTCTGCAGCCATTGCCAATATCGTTATTATCGCCACGTGGTTTGCTCGTTGACCAAGCACCGAACACCGGCCCGGTGGTTTATACTATTCAGCCATATTATATTTCGGGAATTACACGAGAGATCTTGTTTATACTTCAGGAAAACATTATCTTTAAAAATTGAATTCTGCGTCTTTACGTGCCAAAACAACGATCTGACTATGATGCACGCCGTAGTTGCTAACCCAGAACACTTTAAACAACTGTGGTTGTTTAACATGCAAGTAAACCTAAGTACACGGATGTTTTCGCACTTCGCCCTCATCTAAATGCGGCCACCGTGGCCAGGATTCGATGCCCCGACCTCTTGCTTAGCAGCCCATCACTATAGGCACAAAACAACCATGGCGGGTAGAACACATTATTGAGTATGCTCATAATAAAAAAATTCAGCGTACTTGGGTGAAATAAGTCCTTTTCAATAACTTACAAATGCAAGCACTGCAGAGGGTAAGTGAGGATATTTAAGATGGCCATATAACTTACCCGCCTGAACTGGAAGACGTCTAAAACAACTAAAGTCAAATTCACTGCTATGTACTAAATCTATTTGTCGAGTTATGGAAAGAAATATACTAATACAACGTTTTGAAAACCGTGGTTTATTTACACTTCGACTCTCGAGGCAATTGGTCAAAAGATGTAGCTTCACTGGAAATTAGGCTGTCATTCTGCACAAGACCACGCAATACCAATCTCTCTCTTTTTTTAATGCGAGATTAACACGAATTAGGATTAAATTCTAAACTTAACGTTTTCTTCTTGGTAAAGACGAATAGTTGATAGTGTACATAAAGATCCAAAAAACAAACATGAAATTACAGATAAACAAAAGTATAGCTTCTGTGGCATAAAAAGCACAATAAATTTATTCTAACTCGTTATCATAGGGTGTGATAATCGGGGAGTTCTTGTCGACCTGCCTGCCTATTGCTATTTTTGCTGTTTCGTTGATATACCATATGGTCATCCGAATCGATATGATAATAGAACGACGCATAGCCCGATGGACGAAGACAGAGAGACGACCGGCATTGCACTGACATCCAACAGTATTTGATTGCCGTTGCCAAATCACGTGTATAATAAACGTGAGGGCGCGTGCGAAGAAAATAGAAAGTGGACGAAATTCGTGCGCTCAATGCATGGTCCTGTTTGAATGATGTCCGCCCTCTGAAATGGTCACACCTAATTTTGGACCCTTACTTATCAAGGGTCACTTTTTGTCAGTGCGACGCGTTGATGCGAAAATACCTCGATGGCATTGTTTTCTTCATAATCTGACGGAGAAAATATATTTTTATATATTTATTGTATGGCGAGAGAACAAACTTTTCTTGTCAAAATCTGAGTATTAGAAACGCTGGCACTAATAAAGAGAATAGTGTTTCTTAAAAAATGAATGCATTTGGGAGGAGAAAGAGTAGTCAAGAAAATAGGGAGGCTTAAATTGCTTTGACAACACTATTGGCCGCATTGCATGACCGGCGTATATAGGTCACTTTCAATTGTAAAAGGCATGGTTCTTTGAAAACGCGAACTATTCTGCTATACATTTTCTGCGAATACATAGTGTTTGGTATTTTATTAGGTTCTCAATGTGCTTGCCGTTTACGGAACACGTAAGATACAAAATTACCTATACACCCCATTTCTCTTGTTTTCGTCCAGAGAATTGTTAAAGATCACCTGGGACATATGCTCGAAGTCTCGTCTCTTGGCACGATAATTCAGATACGTGAAGAATGCTTTCACGAAACTTCGGCAACCAGAATTGATAAACAAGACTTCTTTAATCAACTCTTCAAATAATTAGGGTAGGGCACACTTGGCTATGTAATAGTTCAGTGCGGCGAGCACTTTTCGCCTGAGCTACTAGGACGTACAATAGAACAAACGGGAAGAGGAAGAAACGGCTGATATAGATATAAAAAAAATATCACACCTCCCAAAACAGACACGTGGGGTGGGATCTACCACGCTGTCTGAGCGTTTCCGTTTGCTATAGGTAACGATGCACCTTGAAGTGATGTAGTATTTACATCAATAACAAAATTACTTTTCATATACATATTCGAAAAAGCAGAAATGGAACGACCACGCTTCGTCGCCCTCTTGTGAGTGCATGACGCAAAACTTGTGTCTACAGCAGTATTCGCTCCAAGGTGACAAGCCTTGAAAGTCACCGGCTGCTATTCGTTAACTACGGTATGTGCCGTAAAAAAAATTCATATAAGTTTGTAAGCCAGCTTCTGGCAATGTTTCACCAACGTTTTTTTATGGCCAGCTGAGAGGAATATCACATACAACAACTACGGATAACCGCATAAGAAGATTACCACGTGCTGTTTTGCACCTCGGAGTTTGTCTAAAGTAAACAGAGGGTTACAAGAACCTGTACTTGTATAAAATGAAAGAGTGTGAGGGAGAGGATAGTGCTTTCTTTTACTTGCCCTCTTCAAAAACTCTCCGCTTTTTCACACCGCAGTCTCATTCTCCTTCATCACCTTCGCTGCTCGCATAGTTAGCCACAGCCCCCTCAAACCACGTGACCGTTTCGAAGCTCCTCCCCCACGACGACAAAGCCAATGAGTACAACTTGTCGAGCACCCGCCTGAAGTTTCCTCCTCACATCGCCGCTTGCAGAGAGCCCTGCCAGGCTTTAAAAACCGTAGCAACCTTCTCCGCAGCCAGACTTGCTCCAGTAGCAGCGACGATCGTCCTTAACACGTCGCATACATCGTCAGCCCACGTGCTTTAACCAATCACTGTGACCAAACATCGACTTGCTGACCGAAGCTGCTAACGACGTTCGTCAGAGGGACACCGCCTGCTGGAGAATCGACGTCATCATGGCAGAACCACAGTTCAGCTGCACCACTGCCAACAGCGAGAACCATCTCGTTCGGGGCCCCCCGCGGTCCTTGGAGCAGGGCCACCTGGGCAGACGGAACAGCGGCCCGTCTACCTACCTCGTCCGAAGGAATGACAGCGCCTTCTTGCAATCGCGACCCATTACGTTTTTGGAGCCACTACCAAGCGTCCGCGTTTGCTCCGGCTGCTCGGTGGTTCCTGCACTGGCCGTGCGACTCCCCTGCGGCCACACCCTGTGCGAGGAATGCGAGCAGAACGCCTTCATCCGTCCGACAGCACGGCTGCGCCGAGACGCCAGTGTTGTTGTAGCCAAGCACCGCACAGGCCTGTGTCCCGTGGACGAGACCTACTTTGCCAAATGCCAGCTGAGGGCCGTGATCTTCCCCCTGCGTAAGCTGCACCGCCATCGCGCCTTCTGCGTCAACAGACGCTTCGGCTGTCCATTCCAAGGCGAGCTGGGAGAAGTCAAAGGGCACTGCTTCAGCGACCGCTGCGTCCGACGCAAGATCTGCCTCTTTTGTAAACGGAAAACCATCCTGGCATGTGACACCCGGCTGCATTCGAAGCACTGCTCGCCATACCAAAAGCGAATGTCAAAGCAGAAGCCTAGCCAAGAATGAAGAACACTCCTCGTTTAATATCGCAATATGTGAATAAAGAATCATGTTCATGTATTTCACGCAGCCTTTGAGTGATGATTACACGTGCCTTGTGATCTGCCTGATACGGTGTGAACACGAGCGTGACGTGAGTTTCCTGTTGTTATGCTATGGGGTTTTCAAAACCACTTTCTGATTAGGAGGCACGCTGTAGTGGACGGCTTCGGAAATGTCGACCCCCCGAGGTTCTTTAACGGGCCCCTAAATCTAAGCACACGGGTATTTTCGCATTTCGACCTCATCGGAATGCGGCCGCCGTGACCGGGATTCGATCCCGCGACCTCGTGCTCAGCAGCCCAACACCATAGCCACTGAGCAACCACTGCGTATGTGAGTATCCTTTGGCATACAACTCGAAACAGGTTGTTTCTGCCTAAATGTTAATGTGGCTCGAAGTTTTCAGTTAACCAGAGTCGGGAGAGCACAACTACAATGAATTAACGTTTTTGAGGAAATTCGCGGAAAATCAGTGCTGGGGGGCTAAGCAGTATTAATGTGTATTGGTGAAACAGGCGCCGTATTAAAGTAGCCATTCTGGTTTCCTTCCCATTTGTAGCATTTATATTCAAGCCGTAAGATTTACCTAGCCTCCAGCCAGATAATTAGCGCTTCCTTGCCTTCTCACGCAACAGTTCCCCGATTCCTCGTCCCCCCCCCCCAAACACACACACACAACCCTCCTTTTGTATGGCAACAGTGAGCGAAGAGTCACAAGGCCATTATTCGTTTCGCTACAGCGTCGATTCTACCCATGCTGTGCCTGCTCTCTGCCATTCTATCTAGATTCCCTCTGGACATGCACGTTAGTGAAAAAGTAAGAGCTGCAATTTCTGCAATGCTTTTGGGGATGTCAGCGATAATTAAACCTGGCAATAGGGGAATGCTGCGAAGCCCACGAAGCTCAAGATGACATTGACCACATTCGTCGTGGTGCATAGGCCCAAACGAGTTTCTCGCGTCACCATTCCTCTGGCCCGCACTCCTGAGGTGTATACCCACGCTCTGAGCCCCCCCCCCCCCCCCCCTTGCGGTATGGCAAGCAGCAGCAGCGCCAGCAGCAGTGGGAAAGTTGAAGCAACAATGAAAAAAAGCCTCGCTTTAAAAAAAAAGAAGTTACAGTACTATGCCCCTACCTTAAGTGGATAGGGTGCGAAAAAAACAAGGTCGATTGCATGATACGAAAGGCTTTTAAGAGGGCGGTCGGCGTTCCACTAAACTCGAGCACCGAGAAGTTTCTGGAGCTCGGGCTTCACAACTCACTTGACGAGTTAATCGAGGCGCACGACACTGCGCAGTACGAACGATTATCTAATTCAAAGACGGGTCGATGCATCCTCGAGGCACTCGGCATCGCGTACCACACTCAGCATGGAGAAATGATGGCGGTTCAGGCTTCGGTCCGCGACCGCCTGATCATCCCGCCGCTTCCCAAAAACATGCACCCGACGCACCACGCCCCGAGACGCAACAATCGAGCAAGAGACCTTCAGAAGAAGTTTGGCAACAGTAACAAGGTGGTGTACGTAGACGCTGCGCGATATGAAGGAGAGAAAAGCGCGCACGCGATCACGGTTGTAGACCGCACGGGTAAGTGCCTCGCGAGCGCTACAGTGACCACGGGACACACGGAGGCGGCCGAAGAAGCCGCAATAGCCCTAGCACTGGCCACGGGACCTAGCGCTGCGATTGTGATCAGCGACTCGCAGGCGGCAATCCGCGGCTTCGCGCGCGGTCGCGTCTCGCGGGAAGCGGTCCGCACACTCCAAATTTGTGACGACGGCGACTCGTCATCGCCCTCGCAACACCAAAATTCTACAGCCTTCCTCCTCTGTACCCCGGCACACGCCGATGTCCCGCTCGCGGGCAACGAGGCGGCCCACGCCACGGCTCGAGGTCTCACACGCCGAGCCGCCGCAAATTATGGGGCCGCCGCCCCCGCCCCCGAGAGCGGGGCATCGGATCTGCCTGATCGGGACACTACAACAGAAATGCGGCTACAAGAATCACAATGGGCGTGGGGCGATCGCCTGACCACGTTCAGAGATCTCACACAACACTACAGACTCCAAAGACGCACATTCCCGCCACCACACGACAAGTTAAACAGGAATGAGGCCGTAACTTTACGCTTGCTACAGACACGCAGCTGCCCTAGCCCCGCGGTCCTACATCACTTCTACCCAGGTTTATATCCAACAGATGCCTGTAAAGCTTGCGGACAGCGAGCAACGCTGCGACATATGCTCTGGCAATGTGCCGGCAACCACGGTAATGGGACCACATCCGTTCGCGACGTGTCCGTAATCGCGGGCCGTTGCCACAGTACGGGAAGCCTCGAGCTCGCTTCTCCCCGACGCCGCCCCAGCTGCGGGGCCCGCCGGGGACCTTCTCCATCGGCGTCACCGCCGCTGGGAGGCGGCTCTCAAAAGTTCAGAGTTGGCAGACCAGCTCTGGGCCGTCCGCCAAGCCAAAGATGCCACCCGAGTCCAAGGACTTGGAGCCGCCACCTGAGGCCACCACAACGAAACTGCCGGTCATTCATTAATAAAGTTTCTTCTCTCTCTCTCTCTCTACAGTACTCTGAATGCGCGCCCAGCTTGTCATTTGCACTCATAGGCACAACAATGGCACGGTCATTTCGGACTGGGTGTCCATGGCTTGGTCGCCCGGGTATGATCCCGAGGTGTGAGCGGCATATATCGTGTGATCAAGGTGAAGTACTCATTGATTCCTTGCATTTTAAGAAACCTGGCTTGGATTTCGGTGAGACCAACAAACGCTCAAGGAAATCCCAGGTTCAGCTCAAAGTGCATTCTATTTTCCGAAAATGCTTACGCACAACTAAAGGCTGGTAGCGGTGCTGGCTACTTTGTTTGTCAGCCAAAAATAGCCCTTGGGAGCACGGCAAAAATTGACACGCGACCATCGTTTTGCCACTTGTGATGATTAATTGCGCCCTTCGGTGGCCGTTGCCATTGACGTTGATGTCACCACGTGGTTTGTTCCTGAACCTTGCACTCTACCGCGGCCCTGAGGCTCGCACGATTAACCCGGAATACATTTGGTGAAAAAAACGAAATATGTGGCTTATGTTTCAGGAGAATCTTCTATGTTACGCTAATAAACAATTAAAATTTTCTGGTTGATATATGACTTATATACAAGTCTTCAAGTTCAAGTTTATTCCTATTTTCTTGCGTGCATCACAGCAGCATTAGTGACGTTACTACATTCGGGGGTGCCATTGCTAGGAAACTGTCAGGCGTACCAGCTAATGCTATACATATCCGATATAGACTGCAGCATGCTATAAAAGCGACCCATGAGCAATAAATATTAACAGAAAAGCTAGGGGAAACGACATAGCTCAAAAGTCAAAGTAAACAATTAAAATGAAAATATTGTATATACCGTCCTGACAATATACAACAATTAGTGTAAGCTGGAAAACATGCAAATGCAAAATAGTGTAGGCTTCATGAAATAAATAAAACACTGAATTCAACAAAGCCAAAGGAAAAAATCGCTGTACAAAGCGGTGCAGCAATAAGCGAAAGCAAAATTGATGCTTCCAGGACCAATAGAAACACAACAGACTATTTTTTTCAGCCAGCATGGTTGCTTGGTGGCTGTGATGTTGCGACGATAAACACGAGGTGGCGGGATCGAATCCCGACCACGGCGGCCGCCATTAGATGGGCGCAAAATGCGAAAACGCAAGTGTACTTAGATTTAGGTGCACGTTAAAGAACCCCAGGTGGTCCAAATTTCATGAGTCCCCTACTAAGGCGTCCCTCATAATCAGATCGTAGTACTGACACGTTAAATCGAATAATTTAATTCCTGAACTATATTTTACATGACTCAAGCATGCGTAGTAATAAAAAAGAAAAGGAAAAACGGAAGCAACATGTAATATAAGCAATACAAGAATTTTAGAATTATTAATTAGTGCAGACCTTGATATAACTTGTCTAGTAAATGTTTCTTGTGAAGGCATAGAAACATATGCACCGATGATGGTGATTTCATTTCGTATGGTATGGAATTCGAAACCGATGTCCCAGAGAAGACGGCACTTAATTTTGCGTGGTTTGTTCGAACTCGGGGAAGTCGTAAATTATGATTTGCAGAAAACCTGGTAACGTTAGTATTTTTGAGGATATAGTTTGGGAAAAGTGTCACAATATTTAAGCTTGAGGGCAAATAGTTGTATCGTTTATTTCAACAGTTCTGTTAGCGGTAGAATATTCAGGCTTTGGTAAAGAGGTTTCCAGAACGTAAAAATATTGTTAAAGATCATTAGTCAGAGCGCTTGATTTGGAAGGCGTTGAAGGGCCTATACGTGACATTAGTAAGTGGTACTCCAAGATGATGTACAATGAGAGAGATGGCGATGAATGTCGGAGTAATATAGTGAAATAATAATGTGTCTCTGGAAATAGTTACGTAATTAAATGATTACATGGATGCCATAAAAAATCTCCTTTATTAGTGAATGAACGTCACCATTATGGTTTAAATCCTCATCTAAAGTAACACTTAAAAACTTGGTGCTGTTAATAGCCGGTATTTCTTCTTGTCCTATCGTGAGCACCATGGGAGCCACTTTAACAATTGGTAATTAAATATTACAAGTTTAGTTTTTGACGGTTCATTCTTGGCTCAGATAGGTATTCTTGCACCAAACGCTGACATTATTCAAATCAGCGATGACCTTTTCTAGTAATAGCGCGATGCTTTTGTGAGATGAATACATAGTTCTACTATCCGCATATAGTAAGCTGTCAGTGTGGTGAAGTGTTAGGAGCAAGTCATTTATAAATAATAGAAAAAGCAAATTGCCTAGAATAGATCCCTCGGGTACTCCTTGGTTAGTAATTTTGGCAGTGGAAATGCTACCATTGACTGCGAAAACCTTGACCCCCTTTTTAGGTTACGTTTTATAGGAATCAAAGCCAGACTAGTAATCCTGTAATTCTCGAGTTTATGAAAGAGAACTGTGTGATTAATAGGGTCCACAATAGGGTTCAAAGGGCTGGGGGTGAGGGGGCGCTTAAGTAAGGTCAACAAGAATTGCACCAAACAGTGATCCATCATCTATAGCAAGATTAATTTTATTCGCGAAACTAATGAGTACCAATTCAAGTACATTAGGCATTGGGTGCCCATTACCATATGGTCTGGGAATGCAAAAAGAACCCGCGGACAACGCCTATACAAGCAGCAACCGAAGACCAGTGGCAGGCACAGCTGACAAGCCGAAAACCTGAGCACCAACTATGGCTGGTGAGCAGGCGCAGGCCGTCAGCACAGGACCACGGCCAACTTGAATAGGGTGCCCGCCCTATTCAAATTTTTTCACTCGCTCAGGTGTTGGTACTGAAGCTTTTCGGCCACATTATACTTAATTAAATTGAAGAATACGGATTGGACGGTAATAATTATTACATTCGCGGTCACGTTCCTTGAAAACGGGAGTTATCTTTCTGTTTTTATAGAGAATTTGGAAATGTAGTGTTGCTCAACATATCTTCTTGTGATGTTAGCAAGAACAGGTGAAACTTCATTGTTTATCAGTTTTATTCTTGAAGGGTGAATGTAATCTAAACCTGCCTCGGTTGGTTTGGGTGATGATATGACAAAATGAATGTCGGAGTAACTTGCTTAGTAACTCAGGGGACCAATTGCAATGCATGCTCACTGACCTAGAAAGGCAAAGCAGAAGAGTGGGTTTAAAAATTAATCTGCAGAAAACTAAAGTAATGTTTAACAGTCTCGGAAGAGAACAGCAATTTACAATAGGCAGCGAGGCACTGGAAGTAGTAAGGGAATACATCTACTTAGGGCAGGTAGTGACGGCAGATCCGGATCATGAGACATAAATAATCAGAAGAATAAGAATGGGCTGGGGTGCGTTTGGCAGGCATTCTCAGATCATGAACAGCAGGTTGCCATTATCCCTCAAGAGGAAACTGTATAATAGCTGCGTCTTACCAGTACTCACCTACGGGGCAGAAACCTGGAGGCTTACGAAAAGGGTTCTACTCAAATTGAGGACGACGCAACGAGCTATGGAAAGAAGAATGATAGGTGAAACGTTAAGGGATAAGAAAAGGGCAGAGTGGGTGAGGGAACAAACGCGAGTTAATGACATCTTAGTTGAAATCAAGAAAAAGAAATGGGCATGGGCAGGACATGTAATGAGGAGGGAGGATAACCGATGGTCATTAAGGGTTACGGACTGGATCCCAAGGGAAGGGAAGCGTAGCAGGGGGCGGCAGAAAGTTAGGTGGGCGGATGAGATTAACAAGTTTGCAGGGACGGCATGGCCACAATTAGTACATCACCGGGGTTGTTGGAGAAGTATGGGAGAGGCCTTTGCCCTGCAGTGGGCGTAACCAGGCTGATGATGATGATGATGATGACAAAATGAAGTTTGCAACTGTAGAAACTGGATATCAGTAAGAAGATTGTGCACAGCACGAGAAATGAGAGAATGATAGAGGGCGCTGAGTGCTTTCGGTGTAAGTAAAATATTCATTGAAAGCGTTATCAATATTATTTGGTTCAGTATACGTGTTCGATGCAATTCCTATTCTAGTTAATCGCGTGCGGGAGTCGTTTTTGCTCATAAACTCTTTAATAAGATTTAATGTGCTTTCGAGTGTAGCCACGTTTTGCACCTTTCAGAGCTGAATTGAATTATGAGGTTTTAGGGACCAAAACCATGATCTGACTAAGAGGCATGCCATAGTGTGGGACTCCGGAATTTTGGACCACGTGGGTTTACGCACACGAGCATTTTCGCATTTCGCCCGCTTTGAAATGCGCCCGCCGTGGCCGGGATGCGATCCCGTGACCTTATCCTTAGCAGCCCAACACCATAGCCGCAAGGCAACCATGCCGGGAGTTTCAAAACTCCAGCAAGTGTACTCGAATATTTCTTAAAGACAACTAGTAGCGTTGTGTTAAATGCTTCACATTTTAGTTTCTTTTTTTCTGCATTCTATCATTTTTAGAAATTGAACCTAGCAACCCATTTGTGAGCCTATTGAATGGCAGTAGTGCATTTCATCTTCGCGGCCAGGTGTTTGAGAACACCAGAGGAAATTTTTGCGTAATTGCGAAGAGCAGCTCCCCCTCCCGAAATAAATGTTCTGTGCCCATTGAACTGGGCACAGCTAATTTTTCATACTTCTTTTTCAAGAGTCCCTTTATGTCACTGCTACATGTCGAAGCGAAAATCTCTGAACGGCATTGTTTTCTTCGTGATCAGTGCAAGCCCATATATTTTCATATATGTAACGTATGGCGAAAGAACAAACTTTCCTTGTTGCAATCTGTGTTTGAAAAATTATGCCACGAACACAGAAAATTGTATTAATTGAAAAAAAACATATGCGTCTGTGAGAAGCGAGAGTGGTCGGAGAAATCGAAACGTCTAGACTATTTTAACCACATTTAGGGCCGGATTCCAGGATCAATGTAGATGGGTCACTCTTACAATTGTGAAAGCCATGGTTCCATCATTACATTTACTATGATACTACATATTCCCTGAATCCATGGTGCCTTTGGCGTTTTATTAAGTTATCAATATCCTTGCCCTTTATACAAAACGTAAAAACCCGCCGTGGTTGCTCAGTGGCTATGGTGCTAGCCTGTTGAGCACGAGGTCGCGGGATCGAATCCCGGCCACGGCGGCCGCATCTCGATGGGGGTGAAATGCGAAAACACCCGTGGACTTAGATTTAGGTGCACGTTAAAGAACCCCAGGTGGTCAAAATTTCCGGAGTCCTCCACTACGGCGTGCCTCATATTCAGAAAGTGGTTTTGGCACGTAAAACCCCATATATTATTATTATCAAAACGTAAAATACAAAATGACTTGTACCCCAAGTTTTTTGTTTTAGTTCAGAGAATTCTTAAAAAGTTGCCTCTGACATATATCCGAAGTCTAGTCTTTGGGCTCGATAACTCAGATAGGCGAACAATATTTTCATGAAAATTCAGCATCCAGAATTCAAAGATACAAATTATTTATCTATGTTTTAAATAAGTAATGTAGGGTTCACTTGGCTATTTTATAGCGTAGTTCACTGCGTCGAGCAATGTTTGCCTGATCTCCTTGGATGTACAATGGAACGAACGAGAATTGGAAGAAAAGACTGACATAGATATGAAGGATTATAACACACCACGAACCAGACACGTGGTGTCTGTTCCACTGCCCTCCCCGTGTGTTTTCTTTTGCTGAAGGAAATCATGCATTATGCACTGACATAATATTTAGTTCCATAAAAAAATTACTTTTGATATGCAGAAGCAAAAAAAAATATATGCATGGAACGACCACACTTCGTCGCCTTTTTGTGAGTGCATATCGCGAAACTGGTTTCTTCGGAATTCGCTCCAAAGTTCCAGCGATGGCGCCTCGTGGGAATGCCTACTTATCGTCGAATCCTGCTTGTTACATCTTCCATGCACTGCTGATGCAAGCCATCGTACGTGCCTTTCGACCTCGTACCGTACCTGCGGCAAGCGCTGCAAAGAGTGCCACGCTGAACGCCCCGATGCGCTGATCATCTCGCTTCGCCGCTTAAACGATCTTTGCCAAGCGCATGCGCACCTAGCAAGCTTCGGGATCCGTTATAAGTGGGCGTTTTGCTGCTTGGCGATCACTTGGCAGCGGTGGCAACTCGTGGGAACACCCACTAATCGTCGAATCCTGCTCTTTACAGGTTGGTGCTCAAATTATTTCTTACTATTGTGTTAAGAGTCAAGCTACAACGTTGCGGCTGCCGCTGCCGTGGTGTTGCCCTGCTATGTAGTCCAGATTGCTCTTGTTGTTAAGGTTTCCCTCGTTTTGTGCTCACATTGTGAAAGTGTCAACTGTGGCCCATACTTGCTCTTCTTGTCAGTTGCCCGTTCGTAAAGGCGAAGGGTCGGTGCAATGCTCCGCTTGCTCTCTCGAATACCACTTTGTCGAGTGCGCTGGTGTAGCTGAGATATCATTTAAAACGAAATCATAAAGTGCCGAAATGACCTGGATATGACCAGCATGCAGAAACACTGGAGCACGCGCTGCTCACGGCGAAGCTCAAACGGAGGTTCTCGCGGCTATAAATCAAAAGCTCGAAAGCCTGCCTGCCCTAGTTGGAAAAATCAATGATATGAAAAAAATCACTCCAGCTTATGTCGGGAAAGTTTGACGAGTTTGAAAAGAAGATAATCCGACAGGACATTGAAATAAAGGCTCTCGGAACGCGGATGAACGAACAAGAGCAAAAGGACATGGTCGGCACCGCAATACAACATGAGCTCCCGCAACAGGTAAACGACTTGGAATTTCGAAGCCGGCGGCTTAATCTGCAAGTACGTACATGGCGTCACTGCTATTGCTCACGAGAACCTATTATCATCGCTAGATCAAGTTGCTGAAAGGCTTCGGGTTCCTCGGCTGACTGATGCTAGCTGACGTTGTATCAGCTCACTACCTGCCAGCGAGGCAAGATAATGTTCCCGGAATTATCAAGTTTGCCAGACAACAGATAAGGGACACATGGCTGCAGAAAAAGAACGCGCTCAAGAACAGCGAACCGAAAGTTTTCATTCAGGAAAATTTAACTCGCTGCCCCAGCGAACTTCTCCGAGCTGCGAAAGAGCAAGCAAACGCAAAAGGCTATGATACAGTCTGCTATGTAAATGGAAAAATTCTCGCTCGAAAGTCCAGTGGAGCAGTTACCACTGTTATTAGGAGTAAAGACGACCTCGGTAAACTATATAACTGATGACGAGTTTATTTATTTGTGTTCAAAGAAAGCATGATGGATGAGACTCGCTATTATTTGTCTAATGATAATAACCAAGCAGTGTCAAAGTTCCCGAAGTCTAGTCACGAATGTATTCGCCTCAATAATTTCCGTCTCAATTTTCTGCAATAATGCTAACAGAGACATGGAGCACTTGTGACTATGATGGTTTCAGATTCAAGGACTATACCACGTACTACGTAAATAGGTAAAATGTCCGCGGTGTTGGTGTTGCACTATTGCTCATCAACGACCTAGAAGGTGAAATACTTGAATCTTGCATCGTAATAACCCGAGATTATGAAGTTTTGTTGGTTTGTACGCAAATCACTGTGTTTTTTGTGTGTTACCGGCCGCCGGACGGAAGTATTTAGTCATTTCTGGAGTTCTATGACCCGCTTACGGCTTCTGTTGTTCAGCGTCACAATCAGAAAACGTTAATATCTTGTGGTGACATTAATATTCATATGAATATTCCCAGTCCGTCTGAATTTTAATACATCCATTGTGTCTAATGGTTTTGTTAAACTGATGAATATACGAAGAGTCACAAGTGAAAGCCATGCTGTGCTTGATTTAATTTTCACTAACTCTATGCACACGAATGTTATATCTGGCGTTTAATCGTGTTGCATTAGCGATCACCTACCCGTGTTTGTTTGCATAGGGAAGCCTTGTACAATGAGCCGCAAATCTACATCAGTGATACACCAAGAAGTTATATACATCACTGATATCCTTCGGGGACCAGCTCGTGAAAACATATTGGAGCAAGATAGCTGAACTAGATTACGCACGTTTAGCCTATAATATGTGTATTGATACATTTAAACAAATTTATCATGACTGCTTTCCTCTTGTGACCCGCATAAATTCAAAACCCGCAAGCCCTGGATAATGTTAGATCTCCGCGGAGAAAAAAAAAAAGCTCATACAGAATTTTTTTGTGCAGTCCACACGCTCAGGACCTTGAGGTCTCTAAGAAATACAGGAATAAATTGACTAAAAACCTGCGATCTGCAAGAACTTCCTGTCGCCTATCACTTCTAAACGTCAAGAATGCTCGACATAGCACATTATGGGCAAAATTACACTTACAGCGTAATACTGCATACACTGCATTAACCAAACTAAATATTGATGGAAAGGAAGTTTGTGCTTTGGAATTGGCTAGTGTATTCAATAGGTTTTTAACAAACCTGGCTACTAGCACTGCTCAATCTGATCGTCGTCTGCCTACGTCCTCCGAAGGTATGACTGCTACTTCCTGAACTTGCGACCCGTCACGTTCGTGGAACCCCTACCAAGGGTCCTTGTTTGCGCCGGCTGCTCGGTGGTTCCTGCCACGTCCGTGCAGCTTCCCTGCGGCCAAACCCTGTGAGATGTGAAAGCACAACGCCTTCGTCCGTCCGACAGCACAGCTGCACCGAGACGCCAGTGCCGTAGCCAGGCACCGCGGAGGCCTGTGTCCCGTGGACCTAAACCTGCTTTGCCGAATTCGAGCTGAATGCCGTGACCTTCCCCCTAGTTCAGCTGCACCACCAACGCGCCTTCTGCGTCGACAGATGCTTCGGCTGTACATTCCAAGCCGAGCTGAGGTAACTTAAGGGGCACTATTCAGCGACTGCTGCATGCGACACAAGACCTGCCGCCATTGTGGACAGGACAACATCCTGGCATGTGACACTAGGCAGCATTCGAGGCGCTGCTTGCCATTGTAGAGGCGAAGGTCAAAGCAGAAGCCCAGCCAAGAATCAACATCACCAGCCGCAAGTGCAGAGGTGCAACTTCCATGAAGAAAACTTGTAGTTTTAATATCGCAATACGTGAATAAAGAATAATGTTCTTGTATTTCACTCAGCCTTTGAGTCATGATTACACGTGCGCTGTGATCGGCCTGATACGTCACGCTCGTGTTGTTAACGCCTTGAGTTTGCTGTAGCGTAGAACTCGAAACACTGTAAAGTAGCTTGTTTCTGCTTGAATGCTAATGTGGCTCGAATTGTTCAGTTAGACAGTATCCGGAGAGCACAACTTCAACAACCAATGTTTTTGAGGAAATTTGCGGTAATAAGTGACGAATGGTGCACTTAGCAGTGTGCATGTACATCGTTGCAATAGGAGCCGCGTGAAAGACGCCGTAGTCTCGTTTTCTTCCGTTTTGTAGCAATTGTATATAAGGCGTAACAATAACCTGGCTCGCCCGCCGTGGTTGCTATGTGGCTATGGTGTTGGGCTGCTGAGCACGAGGTCGCGGAATCGAATCCCGGCCACGGCGGCCGCATTTCGAGGGGGGCGAAATGCGAAAACACCCGTATATTTACATTTAGGTGCACGTTAAAGAACCCTAGGCGGTCGAAATTCCAGGAGTCCTCCACTACGGCATGCCTCATAACCAGAAAGTGGTATTGGCACGTTAAACCCCTTAATTTAATTTTTTTTTGCCGGGATTAAGTCTCTCTATCTTGTGCTCAGTAGCACAACACTGTACTTGTTAGTTGTTGAAATCGGAAAACCCACAACTATCGATATATTATGTGTGTAACGCACCTTAAGGCCGGGGATGATCAGCTATTGTTTGAAATTCCAAAGGTATCACATCAATTCGGATGACCATGTGGTATATGAACGAAAAAGGAAGTATATAATAGAAGGGAGGGTACGAACAGCTCGCTGGAACACACACCCTATGATAAAACCTTTGTACAAAGTAATTCTGCTTTTAATGCAACAAAATATGTACTTATCAACACGAAATAACGAAATGACAGGCAAGATACCTATATCGATGTGTTTGAATGAGAACCAAGTCATTACGAGACTGTTACTCTGGTGAAAAGGTAGACTAAAACCAGAGTCCTTCCATGTTTTTCTGGTCCCGAAACTCCGCCGTCACGCTATGGGAGAGGTTCATATGCTGCCCAAAGGTGCCGCGACGCGGCGCCACTGTGCAACAGAGGGCATCGTTCACGTACCGAAACGCGTGCGCAGTGCGAGGCGAGCTGAGTAATCGGGCGCGTTATGTGCATGTGCTGCGCTATTTTTCGAGTGCTCGGCTGCTTAGTTGAAGTGACGGGGTGGGACAACGATGTCGAACATGTGTTGCATGTAACAGCTGAAGAAGTAGGATGGTGGTATCTCTAACAAGCCATTTAACAAAAAAAAATTGCTGTATTTGTGATGTGGCTGCTTGTGTTCGTTTAGAGAGTTGTTTTGCCATGTGTTATGAAATGCTTATGCTTTACACTTGTTTATAGAAACAATCGATTATGCATTCTGTATTTATTGCCATTCGTTTGCTGGTGTTTGTTTCCTGCCCCCCAATGCATATATTTCACATTTGATATTATTTCTTTATGCTTATTATATCAGTGTCATGCTTTTAACAAACTTCTTGCATTGTGAATGGTGGACCATTCGTGACCGGACGCCCCTGTGCTGTCTGTATTCCGCTCCGCTTATTTTACATGATAAATAAATGATCGTGCTTGTATGTTGTTTTTGCACCAACACGTTCTATTTCTTTTCTTAATCGAATTATAAAGTTTTAACATATTGTAAATAGTTGCGCATTAAGAACCAAAATACCTAGTCTCGTCGTTTCTGCGTCGGAACCACGAGCAGCGTGCATAAGTGCTGGGCTTACTGACGCTTCTAAACGACTGTTTGCTAAGGAGATTGCCTAATTACAATACAGCTAATTTCAACTGTGCAGGTCCTAACACTTCACGTTCGCCTTAATCCGTTGCTAAAAGCTGCACCGAAGACATTTAGTAGCGAAATTTGTCTTGCATTAATCTTACCTAAATCTCATTCAGAAATGGCATCGCTTTGCAGAGAAATCTTAAGGGCACGGAGCAGCTCAATTTCCTTTTGTTTGTCGTTAAGTATTCTACGGCAGCAGCGCTTTGCAATAACAATTTCATTCTTTTGATCTCCTTATAATATACTGCCCACAGTCAGAGTTCTTCTCTGCCACAGTTTAACAGAAAGTGAACAGCTGTGCTCGGCGAACAATCTGGCGCTATGCGCAACGGAGAGTTGGCGCTTACTTACGAATAAGCGGGGGTGCAATAGCCCATATGTTTGCATCTGGTGATAAGTGGGACCACTGGCGTTTTGTTGCGAATGCGCGGTGTTTAATTTCAGGCAAATATTAAAAAGCGGAGCCCACCGAAGTGCTGAGGCGAACGGCGATGATGAAGAAATCTGGACCGAGACTGCTCGGCCGTGTACAGCGGACGCATTTGGACGGGGGCGAAATGCAAAACACCCGTTTATTTAAAACGGGTGAATTTTAAATACATTTAGTAGCGAAGTTTGTCTTGCAATAATCCTGCCTAAATCTCATTCAGAAATGGCATCGCTTTGCAGACCTTTAGGTGCATTTAAAGACATTTAGTAGCGAAGTTCGTCTTGCATTATTCTTACCTAAATCTCATTCATACATTTATTTACGTTTATTTAAATTTAGGTGCATTTTCGAAGATCCCAGGTAGCCAAAATTCATCCTGAGTCCCCCACTACGGCGTGCCTCATAATCGTATCGCGGTTCTGGCTCTTAAAATCCCAGATGTTTAAAATTTTTTGTCGTCTGAGACCGCCGCAAGCTCCATGTTATGAGCGGCTTTTCTTTCGTCCCGGGCGCTCATATCAAGGCAGAAGACGCGCTCAGGCAGCAATTTAAGCATATTCAATGTGAAAAATAGTTACGTGAAACTAAAGCGACGGTTGAGGAAGTTGAGAAAGCTAGAATACCGAGGCTGCCCCACACACAGCCACAGCGGTAGCGGCGTTCGCATGCCCTCTCATGCACGGTTGCACCTCTAGCGGCGGGCGCTGGCTCTATATGAAACTGAGGCGGCAGTTTCGTGACCAGAAAAAAAATGGAAGGACTCTGCTAAAACCCAGGGCACTAGGCCCACCAGATTGAAATTTAAAAGAAAGGAAGACGTTTCGGCTCCCGCAAGGGCGCCTTGTTCACAGGTAAAATGAACACAGGTGTTCGAGCAGCTGGCTTAAACAGTCTTGATCACGTGAGGCAGGCAGCGCGCATACACTGACGGCAGATTGCCATCGCTCCAGTCGAGAGTGCGTGACGTAGTCCGAATTATGAGCAACTCAAGATAAAGGCCTCGAGATAGCCCTTTTTCTCTGGCACATACCCGTGCCTTCCTCCAGTCGATTGCGTGGACGACCTAAGCGGCTTGCTCAGCCAAGGCACGGGAGTTCACATTTTATTTTCTGGCGTCGTAATTTGGCTGTTTAAGACGCCTTTCAACGTCGCCATTTCGCCAATATACACGTAGTCACAATCAGAGCCGAAATGCCTTTTCTTTTAAATTTTACTTAGCTCGACGTAGTGCCCCTGGTCTTTGTCTACCTTGTCACCATGCTCCATCCAGACCTGACGGGCTTCAGTCAAACACTTTACTTCAGTCTGTTACTCCAAATACGTGAGCATTCTTTTTTTTTTCATGTACCTCCAACTTAGAAAATGAGTTTCCCAATAAGAGCAAGTGGTGGAAAAGTAACGAATTTAACAACCGAATACATGGTCAAAGAATGCGAAGGACACAAACACAGGGCGATACAAGCAAATTCCTCACTCGCGGTCAGCCTTATTATTTTCTATAAGATGCTTACAGGAAGCTCGTCAGCATTTCTTTGTTGCGAGCGTCTTCACAATCGGGAAAGCAAGGCTGATACGAGCTCCTCAAGACGATCTGTTACGCACTCGATCCTCTTGTGCTATGTGGACATGTGAGTGATCAGAATCATTTTATAACCTTCATTAATCAACAAGAGGAAATATCAGCTTTTGTATACGGGTAGCTCTCACTTCTGGAAAATACGATAAATGCAGTTATTTTTGTATATCTTCGGAACGATCTGAGCCCTAACAATAAGCAATGAATTTAAGTTAACAGGATGTGCCACATATGATTTCTTTTCGTGCAAACAATAAAAACGTTCGATCATGTGTCTCTTTACCCTCTCCCCCTCGCTTTCACCAGCTTACTTACTCCCGCATTTACACACTAAACCACGTGACGAAATTTGAAACACCCGCCGCACGTCGTCAGAGCCAATCAGACAACGTCTCTTAACCCAATCCCGCTTATCCCCTCCCTCTCACAGGTGCTCTCGAGGTGCTCCGCCAAGAGCCTTGCTAATCCGACCTGCTCGAGCTGTAGTCTCACTACTCAGGGGTTTCTGAGCCAAGTCAGCTGTATTCGCTGCTCTCAAGTCTCTTCGCTATACGCCTGGATTTCCACCGGGTCTCTTAAGCCATCAACTGGACATGCAGCAACGTCTGACCGGCTGAGACCAGCGTGTGAAGCCCATCGCCGCCACATCCACGTTCGAGCACAAGCCTGCAGTCATGGAGTGATCAAAGTCAAGGCGCTACCTTGACAAGGCTGACTTCGCAAGTCAAGAAAAGCATCCCATGTACGTCTGACTATGTGGCCCGCGGCCCCTCGGCGAATCACCCTGCGCTATCCTCAGAGCAGAAGACCGCTGACAAAGACGGCGGCAGTCGGCACGGAACCAAGTTCCAGCGGAACTTCGCGAAACGTTTATTCGGCCACATGAAGCACGACCGGGCTACTCCCGGCGACGTCATCATCAAGTCCAACGACACTCAGATGAGTGCGGGATCGGAGCTTTCTGTATAACATCGCCAATCCGCTATGCACACTGTTCAGAAAAGACCACTTCTGCAAGAAACACTGACACCCGTCGCACAGGCAAGTCATTGTGGAGTTTTGATTTTCGCCACGTCTGCAAGCAGAGCCCTTCCCCAATTACTTACGTGCTGAGAGCATTTGAGTGCTCATTCCTGAACAATCGACGCGTATCGTTCGTGGAGCCTTTGCCGACAACACTCGTCTGCGCCATCTGCTGCGCGTTTCCTGCTAAGATCCTATCGCTTCACTGTGGCCACGATGTGTGCTTGGTGTGCCGGTGGGTCGCCTACGGGAACGCGGACAAACCATACCAGGACAACGGTGACCTACGCATGTACCGCAGCAGCGCATGTCCCATCAGGACGACGTCCCGTTTGCCGATCCTGACCGGAAGATTGTGTTCGGCCCGAAGGCCGTCTGCAGACAACTGGTGTGCTGCGTGAATGGAACATACGGCTGCCGCTTCAAAGTCGAACTCGGACATCTGAAGACGCACTGCTTATAGAAATGCCGCTTTAACCCGACGACCTGTCGTCGATGCGGAATCGACGAGATCCCTGCGTCGAAGATGGAGCACCATTCTCTTGTCTGTGCCGTTGGCACACTCCGTAATGTGAAAGGTGACGGACAACGCAGTTGTCACTACATAAAAAATGTGTTTTCCGCGTCACTCAACGCCTCTGTAACAGTGTCCTCCAAGTACTTGCGGTAATCCGCGAATAAACGAAAAATGTTCTGTTGCATTTACTCGAATTGAGTCATCATTGCACCCATGTTCTGGTCACCGACGAACGGCTTGAACTAGTACATGACGTGTGTTTGCAATGGCGCATGGTACACATTACAACAGGTTGTTACAGGCAACGTAGTATTGAGGGTACGTGCATCTTATATATCTTACATTTATCGTAAAATACGGGTGCTTTCGAAAAGCACGGCTCCATTTTTTAAGGTTTGATGCAGTGTCAGGTATTGCAATGAAGATGTCCTCTAATGAGATTCCTGTGTCGTTGAATAATGACGATAACCTACAGTGTCGCAGCTAATTAGGCTTAGCCACATCTATTGCACAATCCAGTTTCCTTATCTTGTGTACGTTCTTTCTTTACAGTAAAATCTACCTTTGTACACTCAAGTGCGCAATGAACCTAAACGAAAATTATATTGATGGTTAACGATTTCATACACGGGAAACACGTAAAGTGTTAGCGGGTCTCAACTTTGCCCTTGCGTTCGAAATTCGTCGACGTGTGGCTGCTGGGGTTGGCTTCCCAACCTGGAGCAACACCAGAGCCGCGCAGCTACCGCGAGGTACGCAAAAGTGTCAATTTCATGCGTGGCCGCTTCCGTCTTGTTATAATAAAAAACCCGAGTGCTGAGGAGTGGGAGAGGATGCTATCCAGCGACATCCTGAAAGTCCAACAAGGACTAGTAAGGTGTGCACGCAGGGCAGCTATACCTCAGCGGAGCCCTGGACTAGGGGAACCGACCCTGGAGAGAAGATGGAAGACTCCATCTGAAGCCGCAAAAATCACTGCAAAACAGAGCACATAAACGTTTTTCATCATCATCATCACCATCCGTCTACAATCAGCGGTGTTTTAATTCGGCTTTGTGTGTACACGCCCTGCGTCAGTTGCCCTCTCAACACATTTGCTCGGTCTTTAAATTTCGGAAATAGAGGAAACCATCCCGCA
The DNA here is from genome assembly GCF_038994185.2 of Dermacentor albipictus. Taxonomy (NCBI): domain Eukaryota; kingdom Metazoa; phylum Arthropoda; class Arachnida; order Ixodida; family Ixodidae; genus Dermacentor; species Dermacentor albipictus. The sequence continues at coordinate 49,202,858 of NC_091826.1, read as the reverse complement.
ACTTCAATTTCATTTTTTTTTTCTGTTTGGCCGCAACTTTCGCCGTGTCTAGAAGTACGATTTTCTTCGCTAATTAAGCCGGCATTTCCTTCCCTCGCGATGCATACGGGCTGCCACGAGCGATGTGTAGCAAGGCTGTTATGGACTCGTTTCGTGACTGCGTTGGTTCTCGCACCCATTCTCTGCGTCCTCTATCATTCCATCTACCTTCTTCTGAACGTTTGTGATTGAGTTATATAAACGTAAGCGGTGGCGCGTCTGCGTCCACCTCGCCGACATAACTCGGTTTTTATGCGAAGCATATTACGAGAGCTCAACCCAGCTCCTCAGGCGCGGCGGTGTCACCTTCAATACCACGTGACACCGTGACGTCACGACAGAGGAGAAACGGGGCTCCAACTCGCGCCGTCGCTCGCGGCGTCGCGGCGGTATATAAGCAAGCAGCTGCGCTTGCCTCTGCTAGACACTCACGAGGTGAGATGCCTCCTGGAGACAGAGCTGCTCGTTGGAATGAGAAGCGAAGGCTGCGGCGTGCTACAGAGACTGATTTTCTAGGTGGCTTTGGCTCAACTCTTGCAAGATGGGCTGGGTGGGAATCGAACCAGGGTCTCCGGAGTGTGAGACGGAGACGCTACCACTGAGCCACGAGTACGATGCTTCAAAGCGGTACAAAAGCGCCTCTAGTGAATGCGGTGTTGCCTTAGAAACAAGCTCTTTCTAAGGCTCAGGCGTGCGTCGATGCTCAGGCGCACATTTCGTTGCCGCGCCGAACGCTGCGTTGCTCGACGCTCACCGCGTCCAATGCGGGGCGCGTAGTCGCTGCGCCGTAGCCCATTGTCTTACACCCCTTGGCGGGTCGACGGGAACGCTGTTGCGTTCCACTCTTGAAGGCGAAGCAGAGTAACGCATGAGTTGTTTCTTCGTCTAGCCGAACCAAATATAGCCAAGCAACAGCAGTTCACCAGGCTAAACAGTGGTTCAACAACTAAAATAAAGGCTAGTATGCTTCGCATCCTGGGCTTAACCTTAGCTAAGCCACAGCCATTTTTGTAACGGTCACTACATTTAGGGACGAACTAATCTATAATAAACGGTGGCGGTGCCATGACAATTTGCCAACCCACAGGCTTCCTAGGTAACACAAGGGCGGTGCTCCTCAATCAACGACGCCATACTACCTTGCACTACGGCCGTAGCATGTAATTTGCTTTGACCCGAGTAACAGGCCTTGTTCATGACGTCATCGCTTTCGGCACGCCCGACTTGGCAATGGGAATTACGCCCCGATTAGCCTTACGTCATCAAGCAGAATGCAAGCCAAGGCGTTATCCAGTAGGCGTTGCCTATTCTCTATTACGTCGTAGAGCATGGACGCCATGTGGTTAGCGTTCCTTCTCCTGACGCACCAAACGTCTCGTTCACATGGTGTGGTTCACATAAACTAACCGAATGGCGTGTGTTTTGTGAATAATTAGCAATATCCTGACCGATGGCGTTCATGAAGAAGTGTTCGGTGACGAAGCCCGTACAGCAAAACTACATCGATGACGTCACACTCACGCCATGCGATTCGTATACCTTCCCCACGCATCCCTTTACAAGACGCGCGTAGGTCGAAAAGGATCATAGCCTAATCTAATCATGTGACATATGTTGTTCCAGTTAATATGTTGTTTCGTAGCGCGCGGACAAGATGTCTATGGAGCTCAAGGTTGTCAAGCTAGGAAAGCGAATGCGCGCCCAATTTGTCGGAATTGCTGTGCTTGTATTCCATAAAGCATTCAACTCTCTCGCCGCACTGCTTTGCCTGCTTTTCACATGGCGAGTCGATCGTTCTCTTCTCTGCGCTATACTGTAAAACAAAAGGCAAAATACACGAACTTCACGCACATGGTTACTCACGTGCTGCATAACATCTTATATTGTCCCTTGTGTAACAGTGTAGAGCAGTAAAAAGATGTCATGCTAATTGCCCCCAGTCGAAGCTTCCCGGCAGAGAGTATACCCAAAAGATAAAGTTTTTTAATCAAACGAATTTGAGGAAAAGCAAAATAGGGGTACAAGAAAGCAGTCTGCTCGGCGGGATATTCTGACGGAGGATGACCTGGAAATGTAGGCGGGGACATGACAACTTGTTACATTGACATGTGAATTTTGATTATAGCACTTTGGCATTTACTATCGTGACATAATCCTGCATCTTTTTTTTCACTTTTTTAACTGCCGACGCTCAACTTCTAGAAGGGAAAGGGCCGCTCTCCTGAAAGTGGTATCGGGCGACGATAAGCCGTGCTTTTCGTGTAAATTGCAGAGGGCTCGTAGAAAAAACCTGTTCATCGCAACAACGGTGTCTTACGCAGTCAGAAAAGACCTAGACTTAAGATAAGTTTGTGTACTAGGAGCCTCTAAACGTTCTTGGAAAATAAAATCAACTTTGGGGGGAACTTGGGTGGAGCTCATCGAATTCTTCGCTGTTTTTTTTGTCTATTCAGCATCTAAGCCAGGTTTTTCTTAATGCGAGAGGGCCATGGGTGTTGCTAATCACTTATTCACACAAAATGCTGCTCATCCGTAGTGATCATATTGCTGCCAAAAAACCATGGAAAAGTAAACAGGAATCACTGCGGCCATTGTTGCAGTTGTGATGGCAAGAAAAAATTGTATGCGCATTCAGTCGACTGTAATTAACTGCTCGCTCCAACGTGGCTTGCACACAATCCAACGTTTCTTGGACTAATAATTGAGAATGGACTCCATGAAAACTCTTTTCCAGGTCGGCTTTCAGATCCGCACACTTAAAATTCCTAATAAGTAACCTGTAAATAAAGCAGAGTTCTTCCAATGTGTGGCTAATAGGAAGATAGGCACAAAGTCGACAGTTTATCCACGTCGGGTGAAGCATATTGTTTTTTGCATGGCGAGGTTTGTCGTCAGCCGATCTCGCGTTGTGGCATGTCCCATTTTCGCCATTTTGCATTAACAACCGATGTTACGGCATTGTTCACCAAATACTTGCGGTTGTCGTTACCGGCAGAACATTTACACGGACCCTGAAATGGTTTCGACGATTTTGTACAAACATAGTGGATCGTTAGGGTAGGTCTCTTTTATCACCAAGTGACGCATTAAAACGCTCCAGGTGAAGCGTGTAATTTATTATGACGTTCTAAAATGTGCATCGTGACCAATCACTGGGGCGCTGCCTACTTTTACTTTCAGCCGCCCCCTTACAATTGGCAGAGTTCGCCCAAGTGACGTCAGTTGGGCGAGCTATCCGGCATGCTACCAAGTCTGCGTCATCGCTAATATTTCCATCATTAGGGTGAGCAAATTTTCTTTGCTAAAGGTGGTGCACTGGTTAATTTGTGTTTATAAAATATAAGCAACAGGAAGAGCATACACAACAGTGTACTGCTGAAATCAAGCACCTCTAGTGCAAAGCAAGTGTCTTCTTGTGTCACAACATTCTCCGTATTGACATGAGCTTTGCGGTCAGTGTTGGTATCAAGTTTTCGCAAGCACCATGGATCGGCCTTGATGCATTCTGGGCTGAAAACATAGATATATGCGGTATGTCATCCTGCGAAATCATTCCTTCTGCAAGGCTGCATGCGAGTGGAGTGGCAGCTGCGCATCGGGATGTGGCCATCTGAAAAGCACCATATACGCGTTTGTAGCCGTCAATTAACGCCGGTGGAAAACTATCACGCTAGATAGTTTTAGCATGTTCGGCAATGCGATAAACGAAGGCGGACTAGGAGTTTTGCCAGATGGGTGGAGCCGCAAAGTCGAGCGGCCTGCACCGTGCAGTGAACTGGTGGCACAGAGCTCAGTTAGACGAAAAAAACACCTAATATAGCATACACCAAGTGTAGAATGCTTTGCTGCTGGCGTAAAATTTTGTCAGGTTCTAATGGGGGTTACGGTGTGCGGCCCTTTGTTCGGCATATGCAAAGAACACATTAGGGTCATGGTGAAAGCAAACTATAGTTGTGGTTCTGTTAAAGAAAAAGAAAAGGATCCCATCCCCGTGTGATCGACCTCAAGGATGGTGACGTCGTCGCGTGCTTTGTTTGTAAACTAGCGACCCTTCCGAGGAACTGGTGATTACTGTGTTTTCAGGCACTGTACAATGTGCATGCTATTTTAGCGTGGTTGTTATGTGCAATTAAACCACACTCTAACAAATTAACGTGACAACTCAATTTTTAAGCACACGTCCAGGCCTGTTCTATGAAAGTGCGCTCGTTAAACGGCATTCCATGATACGTCAAGGACATCACTGGTTCATGACTCTTTTCGTTATTTTTCTTGTTCCAGAATACGTAATTAGTATGTAGCCTTTATTCAACGCAAAAGTAAAAAATATAATGAGTAGCACACCTCATCCGAAAACCATGCAGTTTTACAGGAGACCATCAGTGGCACGTGCTGACTTCAGTTCTCTTAACAAATGGTACTTCTCTGGTTCTGTTCATGGAAAGTTAGATATAGAAGCAGCCGCATTTGGCTTGGCATATTTGACATTTCGTAGTCTCCTTCATCTTACAGCGTGCACATATTTCTATTGATGATTTGTTTGTTTAAATATCAACACTCTTTATGGGCAAGTAAACTGAAGAAGGCTTTCTGAGTGACTTTTTCATCGAAGCAGCTCTGTTTTATGAAATGAGGCAGACAAAAAGTTATGATAACATTTCAAATGAGAATATTAAGCAATAAAGTTTCATGGGTTAACGCCAGCTAAAATTCTTGAAGATAAAACGCGGCGATATACGTGACCCTTCAAAACATCTAGAAGACCAAGAGCTATAATATGAAACCGGCAAACGGCAAATAGTGTTGTGCAAAAATGAAGAAAAGCTTTGTCTGCATTTTGAACACGTATTTATTGCCTAAAAGGTTTGAAGAACATGTGTGTGCCTTTTGCTCGCTACTTATCAGGAAATTGCCAGTGTGCGAAAGTAAATGGCAGAGTAGAAATGGGTTTCCGAAAAATCTCTGCACTCTGGAAGACGATTCACGGCTACGCTAGGAGTTGGTTAGTATGCAAGATTCGTTAGCACAAAAAGAGGTTACAGTCCACTGAATACGCGCCCAGCTTGTCATTTCCATTCACAGGCACAACAATGGCACTGCTATTCCAGGGAATGTTTCCATGGTGTGGTTGACCGGGCGTGATCACGAGGGATGAGAAGCATATGGTGTGAATAAGTGAAGCACTCATGGCCTCCTCGCATTCCAGTGAACCTGGCTTGGACATCGGCATGACCAACAATGGGTCAAAAGAATTCTAAGTTCAACTCTAAGTGCATTCTCTTTTCTGAGAATGTTTAAGCTGCTGTGAGAGATGGTAGCCGTGTGCGATCCTTTCTTCGTGAGTCGTAAGGAGCCGTTGACAGCACGGCGAAAATTGAACCGTGGCCATGGTTTGACGCATGGAATCATAAACTGCACCCTAGTGCGGCCGTTTCCACCAACGTTGATGTGGCCACGTGGTTTGTTCGTGAACCATGCACGGAACCCCAGCCCTTAGTTTTGTACATTCATCCACGATTTATTTAGTGAATTAAACGGGGTACCTTGTTTATGTTTGAGAAAAATTTTATTGGTGAAGCTGATAAAAATTTCAAAATATCTTGGTGAAATACGGTTTTCGTAGTAACTTCCTAATGTAAGCGATCGAGAGAATACTTGGGGAGCTTTAAGAGGACCATATAATTTACCTGCCGAAAATGGAAGACGTTTATCACAACCACTTACATCAAATTAGCTGCCATGTACTGAATTCATTTGGCGAGTTTTCGAGAGAAGTATGACATGCTAACGTTTTCAAGCATGTCGTTTATTTACACTCATCTCCAACTCTTGATGCATGTGGTCAAAAGAATCAGGTTCGCAGGAAATTGGGCTGTGATTCTGTCCAAAGCCACACAATAGCGATCCCGCATTCTTTTTTTTTTTGAAGTGCCAAATAAACGCAAATTAGGAAAAAGTCCTCAGATAAACATCTTTTTTTATATAAAGGCGAATAAATCAAACTCTGTATAAACATTTGATAAACATACATGAAAGTGCAGGTATACAAAAGTATACCTTTCACGATATAAAAAGCACCATAACTTTGTCCTAACGCTTTATCACAGGGTGTGTTTTTGAGCAGTTATAGTTGACCTCCCAAGAAATCCTACACTTGCTTTTTCGCTGATATACAACATGGTCATTGCAATCGATATTATAGTAGAGCGACGTACAGCACGAAGTACAAGAACTTAGAGAGCCAACACACGCTGCGCTGGCAATCAACACTTTTTCTTACCGAGGGCGAATGCGCAGAAACTGAAAAGCGGACGGAAGTGATGGTCTAACAGCAACTCATTTGTTCTTAGTACAGGGTTCGTGGACCAGTGGCCACTGCGAGGCACTGGAGATGTCTGCGTTTAGAGGCACTGAAAAATACAGGCAATTTGAATATCTAATCGTCTTTCCGTAATCCCAAAATCTAGTCATATTTCGTGAAAGTTGACATGTGTTTCAATGCGAACCAGTCGCGCAGAACAAGAGAACGAATGTCGTGTGGAAGCGGGCAACCACGTTTCGCAAACGCGAGGGCAGAGCTCTCAAAATGGGTTTCAAGTGAATTGAAACCGCGCAGTGGCTGATTTGGTGACCTCGAATATGCGACAAAGGCGACGGCATAGCTGGTGCCTGCTGCTTCGAGCAAACTGCACCACGCTCTTTCCTAACGCATTGCGTCCCCGTTTAGGCAGGCCAGCGATAACAAACACGGCTAAAGCAAATAAAAATGAAGACCGATGCAGCATAGCGTTCTAGTAGCAACAGCCAACTGCTGCACCTCCGTTTTCTCGCGCTTTTGTTTACGCCAAGCCAGAAATGAAGTAGTGCTAATTCCTTGAAATAATCCTTCTGTTTCCTGTTCTGAAGGATGCAAGGAAAAAGAACAAGGAATGGGTGAATATCTACTTTCTTTTTAAATATGAGTTGAATATGAATAGGAAGTACCGAATATCCAAACGCAGACGCATATATTTACCGCAGGAATATTTTTTTCTTAGAAATTAGGTGCTAAGCTTGTACGGACTAGTGCAAAAACGACACATTCCGACAGAAGTTTTCCCGATGGTAAAGCCTATTGAATCGCAGCAGTAGATTCCATCTCGGTGGCCAGCTATTGCATGGGGGGGGGGGGGGGGAACAAAACACCGGATTCCAGGTTCAGGGTAGATGGACACCTGTTCCAGTTGCGTGTAGCATAGTTACCAGGGAGGCGAATTAGTATATAGAACATTTCTTATGAATCCAGAATCATTTTATCTTCCTAATATCCTACTCGTTTATCGGACACTAAGGATACAAAATGGCTTATGCCGCCATTTACTTTTTAATTAACAGAATTGTTAAAGATAGCCTTTGGCCCTGGTCCGAAGTCTAGTCTTTGAGTAAATTAACTGAGATAAGTCAACAATATTCTCAGCAAAATTAGGCACCCAAAATAATATGTGACAACCTTTTTTTTTCTAATCTCCTTTTAACTAATTACTGTAGCCTTGTAGGACACAGTTTGCTAATCAGTTGTTTCCACAGTGAGCAGTTTATGCATGACTTCGGTGCACGTACAAAGGAAGAACACACTGATATTGATGCCAAGTAAATGATAAATGAGCTAAACGAAAAGAAGGTGAAAGCAAGAGCCAACCACCCCCGACGCGGCGTGCAAGACAGCAGCAACAGCAGCAGCGGGAAAGTACCACCAGAGCTCTAGTGCAACGATAGAGACGTGCCTCATTCAGAAATGGCCTCTACTGTTTTCGGCAGCGTAGCCCTTATTTGTGTTGAGCATTGGTCAGGAGGCGTCAAATTCGTCACATTTTGCAGCACAGAAATAGGAGTGTGACGGGAATGAGAATGGGACGAAGTGGAGTTTTCACTCACTCAAGCAAACAAAGTATACAAGTATTAGAGTACTCTATTTGAAAACGCACAAGGAAAGATCCAATCCAGAGACTTATAAGATTCCTATCGATGTGATTTTTTGCATTATCCTGGTCAGGAAACCGCGGAAAATTCAGCTGGGGAGGCAGTCGGTGCCGAAAGAAGAAGTGGAATGGCATAATAGTCATTATTTAAAGAAATATTGCTTATCTTTTCTCTACTGAGGGATGCACAATCGGAATGCACACAACTGACAGGGACGAAGCAAGACAGGGAGACACCAACTGCGAAGGGCCGAAGTGTCAATTTTACTGGAGGGGCAATTCCCAAAACTCGGAACAGTGATCTTGCCGCAATCATGCAGAATGTGAAAAACAAAGACATTTCTAACTGTAACACATACGACCACAGGCAAGCATAACGAGGTATTGTCCCCATTCAATGGTTTCGTCTTACCAACCCAAAACCCTACACACCCCTCTACTTTGGTGCCCGCTGATAAAGGGTATTCAAACTGGAACGGTCTGTCCGCCGAAGTCACGCACCACTCCGACGCTCATCACTTCAAGGCTGCTCTCGAATCACTGTTTTGTTAAACTAAGCCCATCCCTCATGTAATACCCCATCTCTGGGGCCTTTGAGGTATAATAAATAAATAAATAAATAAATAAATAAATAAATAAATAAATAAATAAATAAATAAATAAATAATACTACATTTCGTCTTGATCAGCCAGGTATTACTTTAACGGCGCTAGGGGAACATAAAGTGTTCCCAATAAATGGCACAGGGGAGCTCCGACACTTCAAGGGAATGCTCTCTGACTCTTGAAGTCGGCACTCATGATTGTGGACGCTTCTTTAACGTGAGCCACTTTCGTGCAAGCCGTCAAATGACTCGAACATTATCACAATGGTGTTTCCTGGTGCACAGTCACAGACCCTTCAAATCTAGTCCGCTGCCCCTCACTATTATATATAGATGTGTAAATTCCTCAACAGCGGGGTTTTCTTCATATTCATACAAAGGGAAGTTTGTTTTATTATTGACATGGATAGAATGGGCTAATATCTTTCTGCGTGTTTGTATGCCAGATGTTTCTGCGAAGCCATTAGGCAGTTTTCAAAAATATGGCTGCTGGGTAAATTATGGTTTGCACAAGGAACAGTGCTTTCTTGTTTTTTTAGCGCACATTGTAATAAGGAACAAGGTGGCCGGATAGGGCGCACGCTAACCACACATTTTATTGCTGAGATGGCGGAAACATAGGCAAAATCGAGGAGGAAAGGAAGGAGTAACAGCGAGAGTTTGAAATAAATTCGTAGGTACATGTGAAAGAACACGGAGTACCCGAAGAAGAACTAATATTATTTATCTAATTGCAGGACCGAAGTCCGCTCACACAATTTTTTTCTCCGGAGAGCGACTTGCCAGGCTTCTACCTAGAGGCACGCGCATCAAGTTCTCGGGCTCTTTTAGGTGGTCGAGAGTACATCGCCTTTGTGATCGAGGAAGCCGCGATCGTACCATAAAGAAGTGTGATGGACAACTCCCACGGTGCTTTTTACACCCTTTTTAAACGTTTCTTCTCACAGCGCAGCGCGGAAGTGTAATCTGAGGTGTTGTAAGTACCGGCATGCCAATTCTTTTTAGGCGATGCGACACCTACCGAACATAAGGTAAAGCTGGAAACTTCGCCTTCGATTCATAATAAAAGGTTGCTTGTCGTGCCCCTTCTTTCTCTCTTCCTAACATCTCCCATAAGGGATTCCGATATGCCTAAGGGCAGGTGGTCAGGGAAACCTGCAGAATTTAATGTTTCAACTTGTCAATCAAAGCTCGTTTTGACCTGGTGACGACAAGAACTTGAAAGTGATGCCTTCATGCAGGCTTTTGACCTCCCCCCCTTGGCAAGCTGCGAATGTGCAAAACTCAAAAGGAGCAGGACTTTCTCAGAGCGAGATATATATATTTCCAGCCAACATGTTTCGGTATGAACCAAATTTGTTAATTTGAAAATCTCCGCGTGTTATTCCTGGGAAATTCCAGGTTATTCATCCAACAAGAAAAAAAAATGGTAAAAATCTATTTCGCTTTCTGCCTGGCCTCACACTTCTGTGCATGAAATTTGAAAAAAAAGAAACATTCAGCATAACGGAATAGCTTGCCAGTATTTGTCTCGGCCACGGCGGCCGCATTTCGATGGGGGCGAAATGCGAAAACACCCGCGTACTTAGATTTAGGTGCACGTTAAAGAACCCCAGGTGGTCAAAATTTCCGGAGTCCCCCACTACGGCGTGCAACATAATCAGAAAGTGGTTTTGGCACGTAAAACCCCATATATTATTAGTATTTGTCTCGCCAAGGTCAGCATTCAGGTATCTGTCATAACCAGTTAATAACTTATCACTGCGGACTGGGACAAAATATGAGCCGATGCACACACCCTGATTTTTAATGAGCCACATGTCCTTTCTCAAGAACAACGTTGAATGTGATCTACTGTTTAATGTTTGTCAAATAGGATGTGTTACCATGGCGTCATAGTTTAATGTGAAAGCTCTCTGCGTTCAGTTTCTAGAAGCAAGTTTAGCGGGCAATATGTGTAGTTAAAGCACGTTCGAAGAAATTAGCGCGGTGACACCATATTTATAATCACGTCACGACATATTAAAGGAAATGGCCTTCAATAAAACGGCATTCCTTCAAACGTCATTGACACCACTGGTTCATGACGCTTTTCAGCACATTTTCTTTTCCAGCATATCAAATGACCCTGTACCCTTAATCGAGCGGGAAAATAAGAAAATGATAACCAGAAGCACACCCCATCCTAAAACCATTAAGTTTTACATTTAAGTCACGTGGTCACCTCAGCGGTCTTATCGAATAGGCCTTCTCTGGTTCAATTTACACAAAGAGATATATAGAAGCAGCCACATTTCCCCTGGCATTTTTAGCACTTCATAGTCTCCTTGATCGTGCCACGTAAACATACTTGTGTTCGTGTATTTTTTTATTATTCCGACATGTTTATGAGTAAACAAATCGAAGAAGCCTTGCTGAAAGGCTTCATTCTTCACCAAGGCAACTCTACTTTACGCAGTGAGACTGGGAGAAAGTTGAGACAACTTTTCAAATGAACCTATCAGGCAAATACTGTTCAAAGGCTAACGACAGCAGGATATCATGGAAGTACCACGCGATAACATAGGCTGCCATTGAAAACAACGTAAAGGCTTAGAGTCAGAATATGACACCGGCCTACGGCAAATAGTGCTGGTGAAGAAAGGAAAAAAGCTTTCTCTGCTATATGCATGCGTATTTATATCCTGAAAACTTTGAAGAACATGTGCTTTCTCACTCGTTAGTTGTAAGGAAATCACCAGTGTACGACATTGAAAGGTAAACGGGGCTGCGGGTTTTCTAGAAGTGTATATACGGTGAAAGAGATATGTCGACTGCTCTAGCACTTGAGTAGTGGGCAGGATGCCTTAGGGACAAAAAATGAGTGCCAGTTCACTGAATGCGCACCCAGCTTTCTATTCACAGGCAGAACAATGGCACGGTCTTCCCAGAAAGGATTTCCATGGTGCGGTGTGGTCGCCCGGGTAGGATGACGAGGCGTAAACAGCATATCGTTAGAATAAGCAGGAACACTCAACGCCTCGCATTCCAGAAAACCTGACTAGGACATCGGCCGGACCAACAACGGGTCAAAGAAATCCCTAGTTCCAATCCAAGTGCATTTTATTTTCCGAGAATGTGTAGGCACCTGTGAGCGCCCCGAGTCGTGGGTGATCCATTGTTCGTCAGACATCATGGGCCCTTCCGTGCGCGGGTGAAAATTTAACCGTGACCTTGGTTTTGGCAAGTGTGAAGATTCATAGCGCCCTTCTGCAGCCTTTGCCACTATCGGTATTGCCGCCACGTGGTTTGTTCGTTAACCAAGCACCGAACACCGGCCCGGAGGCTTATACTATTCAGCCATATTATATTTCGCGAATTACACGAGAGATCTTGTTTATGTTTCAGGAAAATATTCTGATAAAAAAATTGAATTCTGCGTCGTTACGCACCAAAACAACGATCTGACTATGAGGCACGCCGTAGTTGGGAACCCAAAAAAATTTGGACAACTGTGGTTCTTTAACGTGCAAATAAACCTAAGTACACGGATGTCTTCGCACTTCGCCCCCGTCTAAATACGGCCACCGTGGCCGCGATTCGATCCCGCGACCTCTTGTTTAGCAGCCCATTACCATAGGCACAAAACAACCACCGGGGGTTGAAAACATTATTGATTATGCTCATAATTAAAAAGTCAGCGTACTTGCGTGAAATGTATCCTTTGCAATAATTTACAAATGCAAGCACTCCAAAGAGTAATTGAGGATCTTTAAAATGGCCATATAATTCAACGGCCTGAACTGGAAGTCGTGTAAAACAACTTAAGTCAAATTCACTGCTATGTACTAAATATATTTGTCGAGTTATGCAAAGAAATATCCCATTACAACGTTCTGAAAACCGTGGTTAATTTACATTTCGACTCTCGATGCAACTGGCCAAAAGAAGCAGCTTCACTGGAAATTAGGCTTTCATTCTGCACAAGGCCACGCAATACCAATCTCTTTTTTTTAATGCGAGATAAACACGAATTAGGATTAAATTCTAAACTTAATTTCTTCCTGGTAAAGATGAATAGTTGGTAGTGTACATAAAGATCCACTAAAGAAATATGAAAGTACAGATAAACAAAAGCGTTGCTTCTGCGGCATAAAAAGCACAATAAATTTTTCTAACTCGTTATCATAGGGTGTGATATTCGGGGAGTTGTTGTCGACCTGCCTGCCTATGGGCACCCTGCAATGCAGTTTGCCTGTACATGTTGCGCCACCTGGCAGCGGCGGTGAGCACCCGCGGGTAGGCCCTCACCGTCATTTCGCCATTGCCCGTGGTGCGCTCAGGCCCGCCTGCACGCTTGCTTTTCCAATTTTCCAATGGATTCCCCGCGGCCTCATCGCAGCTCCAACGGGAAAAGCATGAACAAAAAGAACAAGCGCAGATACTGCTGCGTTAAGGACTGTAACAACCGCGAAGGGGATGTCGGCATCAAATTGTACCGCTTCCCTTCAAAACCAGGGGAAGCAACCCGGCGGCTGAAGTGGATCGTCGTAGTTCGTGTCGGTCTTGCGAATTTCTGTTAAACGGACGAAGACGTAAGTGCAAAAAAAAAAAAGAAATGAAAAAGAGCCAGCAGCGGCATCTATAAAAACACGCAATAAAGCGTCAACTGCATAAAAACGCGTGAATTGATTCCGGCTGTTGTAGATCAGTTTTGATAGTTGTTTAGCTCGTCTTGCTCCAAAACAAACGCACAGTGGTTGTTAGGTGTCAAATATAGCTTCGTAAGCGCTCGGTGCTGGAGCTTTGTATGCGCTGTGCTTCTTCCTGCGCCAAGATCAAGACGCGAATGCTGGAACCGAGCTCATTCGTGCCGATGTTTACTCGCGCTTAGAACAAATGAACTAAGGTTGGAGTACACTGCAGAACACGTCGAATATTTTGAAAATTAGCATTTCCCTCACACACACAAGCGCATATTTGTTAGTCTTTACGTTGTTTAGTCTCAGCTGATTGCTCTCTATGATGCTTCAGCGGTAATGCCTGTCTCTCACATTCGAGCCCGAACGAAACACCAGAATATGCTCGAGGCACTTTGTCAACGGAGAAAAAAGCACTTACCGGCCAATTCGCCAGAACCTCTACAATTTGAGGTGCAATGCACGCTCCAAGTAAGGAAGCGACAAATTACAGTTAAATGACGTCCACAGCCATATCTGCTCACTTAAGTGGCATAAAATAATGATTTTTTAACGCACTTTGAGATCGACGTCGTAAGCATACTTACTTTGTCCTGATAAATACTTCGCGACCTGCGGAGGGTTGCTAAGTGGCTGCGGTGTTGGGCTGCTGAGCGCGAGGTCGAGGGAGTAAATCCCGGCCACGGCGGCCGAATTTCGATGGGGTCTAAATACCAAAACACCCGTGTAATTATAGATTTAGGTCCACGTTAAAGAACCCCAGGTGGTTCAAATTATTCCGGAGTCTTCCGCCACGGCGTGCCTCCTAATCAGATCGTGGGTTTGGCACCTAAAACAACACAATTTAATTTAAGCACCTCACTGTAATGTCCGTGCTGTTTACTTCTTTGACACGGTATACGTGGTTGCAGTCATAAATTTGACGTCCTTTCTCAAGCGTAGGTGGTAAAAAATGGGCCTCGACGTTTTCGATTGCCTTAAAACCGGAATTTAGAACGTTCGAAATGCTTCAAACGAGCGCCGCAAAAGCATGCCTCCGCAGCAGCGGCTGCCTCGGCGTTTCGCGCAACTGACACGGTGGCGCTGACGGCTGAGCCGATGGCCGCGCCGCCTGACCATTGCAGGGAGCCTATTGCTATTTTGGCTTTTTCGTTGGTATACCAGGTGGTCATCCCAATCGATATGATAATAGAACGACGCATAGCCCGATGGACGAACATAGAGAGACGACCGGCATTGAACTGACTTCCAACACTATTTGATTGCCGTTGCCAAATCACGTGTATAATAAACGTGAGGGCGCATGCGAAGAAAATAGAAAGTGGACGAAATTCATGCGCTCAATGCATGGTCCTCTCTGAATGTTCTCCGCCTCTTGAAATGGTCACACCTAATTTTGGACCCTTATTTATCGAGAGTCACTTGTTGTCAGTCTGACACGTCGACGCGAAAATACCTCGAAGGCATTGTTTTCTTCGTAATCAGACTGAGAAAATATATTTTTTATATATTTCACGCATATCGAGAGAACAAACTTTCCTTGTTAAAATTTGCGTATCAGAAACGCTGGCACTAATAAAGAAAATAGTGTTTCTTAAAACAATGAATGCTTTTGTGAGGAGTAAGAGTGGTCAAGAAAATAGGGAGGCTTCAATTACTTTGACAACACTAATGGTCTGATTGCAGGACCGGCATATATGGGTCACTTCCAATTGTAAAATGCATGGTTCTCGGAGCACGCGAGCATTCTCCATGAACACATGTTGTTTTTGTATTTCATTAGGCTCTGAATATGCTTCCCGTCTACGTGACACGTAAAATATAGAATTACCTACGCCCCAAATTCCTTCTGTTAGTGCATGTTAAAAATCACCTGGGGCATATGCCCGAAGTCTCGTCTTTAGGCACGATAACTCAGACACGTGAACAATACTTTCATGAAAATTCGGCAGCCAGAATTGATAGACAAGACTTCCTTAATCAACTCTTTAAATAATTATGGTAGGGCACACTTGGCTATATAATAGTTCAGTGCGGTGAGCAGTGCTCGCCTGCGCTCCTTCGATGTAGAATAATACAAACGGGAAGAGGAAGCAAGACTGATATATATAAGTCTTTGTTTATAGATATAAAGACTTATATATATATATATATATATATATATATATATATATATATATATAGTAAAAGCTGGTTAATTCGAACCGCAAGGGGAAGCCGCTTCAGTTCGAATTAACGAAAGTTCGAACTAACGAAAGTGAAGGAGGGCAACAGTACACTGCGATTTGGAAGCAGTAGGGCATGTCAGGAATTTGGCGTGTCAGAAAGTGATAGCGTGTGCCGCGGGCACACGCCATCTTCAAGTCGAAGCTCTGGGTCCGTCTGTGCCACACCACCGATGTCCACCAAAACGAACGTTAGCCGAAGCTTAACACCATCACAATGAATCGCGACGGCCGATACCTCCTAAGCTGAAAACAGAGGTGCACAACCAATGAAGACTGCCGAGACAAAGACGCTGAACATGTGAAGGTGGCGAAGGCCCGGATTCGTTGGATCTTGATTGCAAGCGCAGCTGCGACGTACTTGATTCGCTGTGTTTTGGAGCTTGCCGTGCCATCTCCGCACAACATTAGCAGCTGTACAAGATTTGCAAAGCCTCCGAGATTCGCAATGGGCAAGAAGTCTCGGAGGTTACGTAGAACGGAGAGGCGGCAGCCGCCGCTGCCTTCTCGCTGACCCCGCGTCGGTTAGATTTTTTTCCGATTTTGCCTTCTCTCGCCGTTCTCTCCGTTTCGGAGGCAATACAGCCTTGTGTGTAGGCAGTAGGCGCGTTTCTCTAGACGTGTGCCAGGCGAGCGTAGTTCGAATTATCCGTTAGGGAACCTTCTCGCGTTCGAATTAATGGACTTTTTTATACATAGACTTCTGTTGAGCTTGGCCGGACCAAATCGTACAGTTCGAATTATCCATAAATTCGAATTATTGAAGTTCGAATTAACGAGCTTTCACTGTACATATATATATATATATATATATATATATATATATATATATATATATATATATATATATATATATAATCGAATAATATAACACCCCACAAACCAGACAAGTGTTTTGTATTCCACTAAGCTCTCCATGTGTTTTCCTTTGCTAAGGGCGACCATGCACGATGGAGTGTTGTAATATATACTTTAATAACAAAATTAATTTTGATATACAGATTCAAAAAAGTAAAAATAGAACGACTCCGCTTCATCGCCTTTTGGTCAGTGCATGTCGCCAAACTGGTGTCGGCCTCATTATTAGCTCCAAGGTGACATCCCTTGAAAGTCACCGGCTGCTATTGGTCAACTGCTGTATGTGCCGTAAAAAAAAAATTTATATAAGTTTGTAAGGCAGCTTCTGGCAATGCTTCATCGATACTGTGCCATGCCCAGCTGAGAGTAATGTCACATAAAACAACTACGGAGAACCGCACAAGGAGATCACCACGTGCTTTTTTTGCACCTTTAAGTTTGCCAAAAGTAGAGAGAGGGTCACAAGAACCTCTAGATGTAAAAAATGAAACAGGGTAAGCGAGAGGACAGTGCTTTCTTTTACTTGCCCTCTACAAAAACTCTCCGCTCTATCACACCGTATTTTCATTCGCCTCCGCCACTTTCGGTGGTCGCATAGTTAGCCACAGCCCCTCCGACCACGTGACCGTTTCGAAGCTCCTCCCCCACGACGACATAGCCAATGGGTAGAACTTGTCGAGGACCCGCCTCAATTTTCCTCCTCACATCGCCGCTTGCAGAGAGTCCTGCCAGGCTTTAAAAACCGTCGAATCCTACTCCGAAGCCAGACTTGCTCCAGTCACATTGACGATCTGTCCGCCTCAAGACGTTGTAGATATCCCCAGCCCCCGTGCTTTAACGATCACTGTGTCTATCATCGACTTGCTGAGGCTTGCTGCTGATCATCGACTTGCTACCGACATCCATCAAAGGGGAAACTGCTGCTCGAGATTCGGCGTCATCATGGCACAACCACAGTTCAGCTGCACCACTGCCAACAGCTGCAACCATCTCGTACGGGAGCCTCCGCGGTCCTTGGAGCAGCGCCACCTGGGCAACCGCGGCTCGGCTACCCACGTCCTCCGAGGGTATGACTGCTGCTTCCTCAACATGAGATCAATCACGTTCGTGGAGCCACTTCCAAGCGTCCGCGTTTGCGCCGGCTGCACGGTGGTTCCTGCCAGGGCCGTGCACCTTCCCTGCGGCCACACCTTGTGCGAGATATGCGAGTACGACGCCTTCGTCCGCCCGACTGCACAGCTGCACCGAGACGCCAGCGCCGAAGCCAGGCACCGCGGAGGCCTGTGTCCCGTGGACGGGACCTGCTTTGCCGAATCCGAAGTGAGCGTACTGACCTTCCCTCTGGTTGAACTGCACCACCAACGCGCCTTCTGCGTCAACAGACGCTTCGGCTGTGCTTTCGAAGCCGAGCTGAGACACATTAAGGAGCACAGCTTGACCGACTGCTGCATCGTACGTAAGATCTGCCGCCGTTGTGGCCGGGACAACATCCTGCAGTGTGACACTCGGCAGCATTCGAGGCGCTGCTTGCCATTCTAGAGGTGAATGTCGAGGACGAATGGACGTTACCAACCACAAGTGCACAGCGGTAACTCCCAGGAAGAACACTTGAAGTTTTACAATAGCAATCTGTGAATAAATATTGATGTTATTTCATTTCACGCAGTCTTTGAGTGATGATTCCACGTGGTTGTGATCAGCCTGATACGGCGTGAACACGAGCATGGCGTGAGTTTGCTGTAGCATAGAACCCGAAAGATTGTAAAGTACCTTCTTTCGGCTCAAATGTTAATTGCTGCTCGAGCTGTTCAGTTAACCAATGTCGGGACAGCAGAACATCAAGAACAAACATTTTTGAGCAATTCTGCGGAAAGTCAAGGCTGGTGGGCGTAGTAGTACTTATGTAGATCGGTATAACAGGCGCCTTATGAAAGTTGCCAGTGTCGTGTCCTTCCCTTTTGTAGCAGTTACATAAAAGTCCTAAGATTTACCGTGGCGTAACCAGTGTCGGAAGAGCGAAATTTTGTCCTCTTGTCCTTTGTATTTTCGATTGGTTTTTTTCCTTCAACTGTGTACCAACTGGCCGGGATTTCAACCCTTCTGCGACATTTTAAGCATGAACGTTTTTGAGGATAGTCGCGGATGGTCAGGGCTGGTGGGCTTAGCAGTATTAATGTATATCGGTGTTATAGGCGCCGCATGAAAGTTGCCATAGTCTCGTTTCTTTCCTTTTTGTAACATTCACATACAAGGCGTAAGAATTACCTGGCTTACCGCATTGCGAATGTTTGCTGCTCTTCTGAAAGAATGAAACGTAGTTCATCTCTTAAGGAAATGTTGGCTATATTGCGGTTTGAATAGCGTCAGTTACGGGCATTGCAAGAACAAAACGAAATTTATGAAAATAAAGGCTCTTGCGGAAGATTTTTTTCTGCCACGAGTCGCGGCCAGATCTCCATTTTCCAGATATCGGCCAAATGTGTCCAGAAGACGGGAGGCGCTAATAGTCGTTACAGCCCAGCAATATAACTGCTACGGCGTGTACATATAGGCATATCCAAGTACATATTGTATGCAAGGATGGAAAATCTAATGTATGGCGGAAATTCACAAACCGCTGAAGAAGGAATGCCCTCTGGCTCTATCGTTCATGCTTTATGTTAAGGGCATAGAAAGACAACCCCAAAACAGTGAATTATGGTTTGATTGATCCGTCATGCGTAATGTATGCGTACGACATAGCGCTACTAGAGGACAATGCAAGAGATCTACAAAGCCTTGCGAATGTAGGCGGGGCAGTGCGGCGACAGTCATCAATCTAGACCTTAAGTTAGGCCAGGGAAATTGGTGATTGGGATCTTTAGTGAAGACACGACCAATTACGTGGTGTCATTTAAAGAGCAGGTCATAAGGCAAGCGACATAATTACACCAGCGTGTACATAAATAAAGGAAGGACTTAGTCGAGTACCCACCGAAATAATATGAAAATAAAGAAGAGGAACGAAGCTATAATCGCTTTGCTGTCGCAATAAATATAAACTGGTGCGTGGAATCTAGACTGCAGTAATGGTGCCAGCACTAACATGAATTCATGTAACCCGCGTTTACATGAATGCGACAGTGTCGCATCGCATTTCTAGCGCATCGCGTATGCATGTAAACAACGGCAATGCGCTAGGAATGCGCATCGCATTCATGCGCCAGGCGAGGGTATAGATTTTAGAGCGCGAGTCGACTCTCGCGGAGCATGTAAACGCAGGATCGTCGCATTAGGAATTGTGGGAAGGAATCAGCTGCGGGACTGCCGCGCTGGTGAAGCTGCGAGACCGCAACGCTCGAGCAGAATCAAAATGGCGTCCTCCATGGCAACTTCGCTCGCCGCAGCGTGCTCTACGCGAAACTGTTTCTCGGCACTCAGCCACCGACGTGCGCTCGGCCTACTACCGGAAACCAGGTACACCGGAAGTCGGCTGCACTTCCCTTATACGACACCATGTGGCGCTACGTTCTCGCCAGAGTTAATGCGCTACATGTGAACGGTGTCGCATCGCCTTTCCCCAACGCGCTTGGAAATGCGATGCGCCACTGTCGCATTCATGTAAGCGGGGTTCATGTGCCTAAAATCGGACATCTTGTTGAGGTTTGAAGTTAACCAAAGATCGTTTGGCCTTGGGAACCCACGCTACATCCGGAAATGAGGCAGATGCATGGCGACATGGGGTTGGACTTTTTTTGAAGACAGATAAGCACAGAAGAAAATTGGTATTGAAGAAAGACTTAGGAGCATGAAATAAAATAAATGGGTGGCTAAACTGCACAAGCACCCGTGCCTTAAAACCGAGGACACAGAATGGAGCAAGAGGCCAGGAAAGTTGTCAACAACAAGTACAGGGTAATTGAACATGATAATGGACAACCAGGAAGCATCAAAAACAAAGTGAAAGAAACGCAAGGTATATTGCATGTAAAGGTGAACGAAAATATCTTTCAGATGTTCAAGCATGTAAAGGAAGTATTTAGAAGGGAACATCTGCAAGAAAACACACAGGACAGTACTTTGGTATTTGTTGCTCGAGCGGCTTGCCTAAGGACAAAAGCGTACCGGAGCAAGTATTCGCAATAAGACGATGCGTGTGTCTATAGAGAAATCGCGGAGACCCCTCAGCACATCCTAAAGGAATGCCCATGGATTGCCACAGTGAGACTCGTAGGTAACGTACACCTTCCAGAAGCGGAAGCATCAACTGGTCAGCAGCTGAGATAAGCGAGAGAACCTTAGAATAATGCTGGAAAAAATCAGGGACGTGATTCATACGTCCGTGTCCTTTAGACGTACGTAGCGTTGCAAGGTAGATAGATAAGTTTAAGGTTTAAGATAAGTTTAAGATAAGATTAAGGTGAAGGTATCACGGCCGCCATCTTGCATGAAGTTCATATTCTGCGATCACACGACGCCACTTAGTCATGTTTGGAAAAAGAGGGGAAGTAATAATCAGCTCTTCGCCGTCGCAGCACGCTGCGGTCTGTCTCTCTATATTGTGACGCTGTGACACGTGATTTGTTTTAGTTGATGAAAATGACCCGCCTTCCCCCTTTCTTTTCAGAACGTGTGGCGCCTGGCGCCATTGTTGTTTCGTTGCTGCGGGTGGTGGGCCTCTCCCCGCTGATGCTTTCAACAATGACTTGGTCCAACCTTTCTACATGCAAAATGGTCATTGCCGCTGATGGCGGTAAGCGGTTTGTCACGGCCGCTTTTGACGTGGCTGTCACGTGAGGGTCAACCGCTGCTTCGAAAACAGTTTCGATAGACAGCCTGCTGGCTGCGGTGCTCGAGGGGAGCGGCACGGCCATGTCGCCTTCTGATTCAGCGCACGCATCAGATGCGCATTCCAGGTCCAGCTGGAGCACCTGCAGGAGCACTGCTTCACCGACAGCGCCGTCCGCCGCAAGGCCTACCGCCATTGTCGACAGGACACCATCCTGGCATGTGGTACCGAGGAGCTTGCTAGGCTCTGCTTCCTATGGTAAAAGCGAGTGGACTGACCAAGTATCGACGCTCACCTCCCGTGGCCGCAATCAATCACGCGCAAAAAATCCGGAGTCTCCCCACTATGGCATGCCTCATAATCAGAGTACGGTTTCGGCACGTAAAACACAGTAATGTATAGAGATCATGACTACCGGATTGTGCTGAAGCCATCCCAGTGCGGAAGCCCAATGTTTCCTTGCTTGATAAGAAAAATATGTGGCAGGATAGATGTCACAACACCTCAGAAATCACCTCCTGGGTCATTACCAGGCGTCAATATTACCCTATGGGCTTCGCTGAGGAAGCCAGACCATAACCTGGCGCTAAATCCGGTCGAGGAAGTAGGTTAGCTAGCGGCAGCCTGCCACTCCATTGTGGCGTCTCGCCACTAATGAACAAAACGTTGTCTCGTAAATAGACCCTCCTTCTTCCACTACCGAGCGTGCGAATGTACACTGTGTACATAACTACCAAGCGTCAATGCTCGTAAGTGGCACTGCTAACTTCTACGACACGTTTGCTATAGTTAAGTACTGAGGTGAAAGCTACACAAGCCTTTTGATTTTAAATGCGATAGCAATTATATGGACACTGAAAGGGTGTTCACGCCGTCAGCCCCGCCATGGACGTTCTGTCGCGGTATCGACGGCGCATGCGCAGCTGCGCGTTGATGGTTGGGTATCTAGAGAAGCGCAGTGTACTTGGCTGCAAAAAAATGACCAGGTTCAGGTGGGCACGCCGTCGAATTCCGGTTAATTAGCTCTGCAGGGTAGAGAGTGCAGCTTTTTGTATAAAGCTACTGGCACGAACGTCATGAACACGGACACAATACAGCGCCCCGGCTTGTCAACTCTGAGACGGTTTCGTGCCCACCCCCCCTCCACCCCTCACCTGAAAAAAAAAAAAGAAGTACGAGCCAGCCTTCCGTATTCCGCTACTGGCATCAGTGTCGTGCGCAAACACGCTAGCGTCGCTGCTTATCAAACGTGCGACGGTTTCGCGTGAGCGATAACAAGCGACGTCGATTCACACGGTCTCGTAGCTTAGGACGACAACATGTCCAGAACCAGTTTTGAGCGATATCAAGGGCACTGCTTATGGTAGTTGCGATTGAAGCGCGACTAGGGGAGTTAGGGACAAACATCTTTTGAAATAAAGAGACATGAAAAACATTGTTTGTGTTGTGTGTCAAACGAAATTTCACCCTTAATTATTTTTAAATACAGATGCGATGAGCAAAGGCCACACCAGCGAAATTTATTTTCTTATGAAAAAAAAAATATTTTTGTTAGCGCCCCTGGCAGAAAAACAAGGGTGGTCATGTCGCTGCTGCAAAAAACACACTCGTAAAGTTGGTCTACTACAAATAGAACACGCCCCCCATTAGTTGTTTTGGTGCTGGTTCCTCCTTTAGTGCTACGAATTTCGGTGGTGCGAATATTACGGTGTGTTAGGTGTGTTGCATCGTGGTTCAAAGTGTTCAGTGAATTGTTTTCGCGTGAAATGAGTAAGGAACAGGGGACATGTGTCGGCCTTCAGTGGTCTTCGTGCAACGACTATAACTGGCTGCTGCGACTGGGCACCCGAGATGCACCTGAGGTTACCCAGGCTAGACAAGGCTTCCGACCAGGCGACTTGTTTGCCCACGAGCAAGTGAGACTTCAGCTCACTCGTAAATATTTCGTTCTTTTCTCATCACACGTCTCATGCGATTGATTGATTGATTGATTGATTGATTGATTGATTGATTGATTGATTGATTGATTGATTGATTTGTCGCAGCTGCCGTGTTACTTTCCATCACAATGTTTTCAAATGCACAACAGGCTGCGCGCTATGCACAACGCCAGAAAGGTTACTAAGTTATGTCTGTTCCAAGGTTCAGGCAGATGCGTCGTTCCTGCGATGTGCAAGAATGCTAAAATATATAGTGTTTCAAGTTGCTGGAAAAAGACACATCACTCCTCTTGAAAAACCGTAGAACTGTGTCAACCGGAGTATGCATCCACCATAAGCATAAATCTATATCGCTCTATCCTGTCTGCATGGAAAAATTATAATAAAAAAGAGCATATATTTATGAGAGGTACGTACTCACACATTGTGCTGATTTCAGTTCTTATGAGATATACGCGAAGCAAGAATTAGGCGGTGATGTTTGAGGAAGAAATATAGCTACATTCTCAGTGTTAAAGCAAGTTATGGTATCTTCGTAGGTTTGCTGTAGTCACGCTAATATTTAGGTAGTTCCTAATCAACATGTTGATCACACACTGTGATTGTATTGGGCAAGGATTTCAGGAGCGCCTTCTGCTGACGCACATCGTTTTTCATCGCCATAGTTGGTGTGGCCTGTGTTCAACGTAGTATGATTCTTTTTTCATGATTTTCACCAAATAAAACTCCACTATTGGCTTAAATTCGGGCATAAAAAGGAAATTATTTCGTTTCAACGCAGACTACTGGCAATGTGAGGCATCGCGTGGTCCTTAACTGAGAAACAATGAAATAATGCGGAAACATGTGGTAGTTGGCCCGCTGTGCTTAGCTTGCTGTAAGAAAAGACATATTATTTAAGGGTCAAGTTAATTGGCCAAGGTAACAAACACGCAGAGTACTGATTCTCGCAGCAGAACCAAAGCGGAACAGAAGTACGTGCAAATGTAAGTTGTTTGCCATCATACATGGTTCGCCGACGCGAAACAGCGCCGGCGCGAAACGACCACCGACGAAGAACGTTCCTGCGATGCTGAACGAAAACGACAATCACGAGCACGGGCACCTCCGAACGAGCGACGACGCCAGACTCGCAACGCAATACGGCGGCAGAGGTACCGGACTGACCGAGTGAACGAATTCAAAGGTGCGGATGCCAAGTTGCGACGAGACTTTCTGCATAAACATTACGGATTTAGTTGCAGAGTGTGCGAACCTCTGCGGTTCTAGAACGACCTTACGAGGATTGGAAATGTACGAGACGTGATTAATCGGGACCGTGCGCTACAAGTACTGCCTCGTACGTCACCAGACGTTCACGGCGACGTGGGCGATTTCAAGGTGTGCGGGACGCGCAAGGAATCTCTGCTGGGAGGTGTGGTGCCCCAGTTCTCGACCACGAACGGATGTGCCCTCGGATTCCGGAGCCTCTGCCGAAACTGAACACGCCAGATGCACTTTGCTTTTCTTTTGAGAGCTTTGACTGCCGTCAGCTTTCGCTGCCATTCCATCGTCACAGAGTGGAATGGTTGTCATTTTTTTTTCTTTTATACGCAATAAAATCCAGTATGGCGCAATATCTGCCTTTCGTCGTTTCATCGGCTTCATTGTGCATAATGAGTGTGTACACGTCATTCTGAGGTTTCGACTGTCCGCGGTTACCGTGACGTTATGTGACAGATACGTAAAATATAAGCGCGGCCAAAATTTGTTTGACCGATTGCAGAAGCGCGACAACGGAAGTAGAATAGGAAGAGGTTATAATAGTTTTACCTTTTAGCGCCCATACATGATTGCAATGTGCCTTCCACAGCGATACTAAAATATTCGCCGACCATTACAATACTCCCGTATGCGAAATCAGAGCGCAATTGCATACGTGTTTTCATTAGAAATATATTGGCTGGCGGACAAAACGTCTCGTGCGGCTCGTTGCAAACGGGGCGATGTGCGGCACGACTGCCTCGCTAATCGGTAGATGGCGAGAGGCGGCGTGTGGGCACGATTCACAGAAGCCGCCGCAGACAGACCCCCGCTCATGCAGTGCTTTGTTTCCATACAGACAGCGCGCGCTACTCAGGCGCCATCTCGCAGCCATCGTCACCACAAACCCATCTTGCACGGCACTACGCTTTATTTCTCACACTTTCTCCTCCGCTTTCCGCCTCATGGTTGCGCTTCACCCTTCTCCACTTTCCTCCTTGCCCTCTCTTCGCTATGGCAGTCTTTCGGCTCCCGCTGCACTCCGCGTTCGCCTTCATCTTTCGCTGTGCTCGTTCACTCGGTTACGAGGGACAACGCCAACACTCGCAGCAGAAACGGTCGCCTAAGAGCTGCGAGCTAAAACATAGCAGTGATTGCAACGGGTCGCGGCACGATGTGTTTGGTGAGCCGAAATGATGCGTGTTCAAAGCATGGAAACAGTATTGGTTTGCAGAGCTTAGCGATTGTAACAAACCACTTTAATGGCGTCGAACACCAATTTTAAAGCACTCTCCTTCTTAACGCGATTGAAAGCCCATGTGAAGTATCTACACCTGTAGCAGTTGATCTAGATATGGCGTACAAACTTTTAAGGCGCAATTTCTTTATGTAGAATATACCTTGTACTTATTATGGTACTGACTCGGGCAAAAGTTTTGATATCAATGCAATCAGCACGTGACAGAAACTGAGCAATTCAAGACACGCGCTGGTTAGGCGGATAAATAGGTGTTTTATAAAAGGCTGCGATTCTGGCCTAAAAACTGCCGCAATAACATTTTATTAAGGTAGAGATTCACAATGTTTGTCTGCTGCGCAAAATTTTCTGCTGGTAACATATGAAACGGTCTAAAATATGGTAGCCTTGACATTTTGGGGGTCCGGAAGCACGCAGGTGCAAGCGAGCAGGCAAAGCACAGCCATCCCAATTTTTAAAATTTTTTTCTTACTGAGAGGCAATCATCGCAAGATGGGAACATGGACACACTTGCGTGTCCGACCAATGAAACAATCGGCTATCGGGGAAGTTTTGTGGCGTTACCGCCGGGGCGCTGACATACCCACCCCCTTTCCCCGAAGTCGAGCCGGCCACTTCGCATCGCCTCCCGCGAGTGATAGTAGCTCGAAATAAACGGACTGTAAACCGGAAATTTTGTGAACAACAAAGATAGTATGGGAAAGCCTAATGTTGGGGATCTTCGGCAAGACCTGCCAGCAAAAGGTTGGTTGCCAGAAGCACAAGAGTTTATCATGCTTTGTATCGCTGTCCGAGCGGCCAATTCCTAACCCCGACCCCCACTGTCTGCGCTGACATGCGTTGTCATCTTCTGGTCCACTCAGCGGCGGACAGAGAGGGTGCTTTGTGGCCCCGTTGCTGTACCAGCACCTTCGGGGGTCAGGCCGTTCTGATATGACATCCACGCGAAGCGACCTTAAAGGCTGGAAACATGCTTAGCTTTGTCGCCGCAACAAAGTGAAGAAACGCAATCTCCGAAGTCTGGGCAATTATGCAAAATGAACTCCACAACAGCAGAAAAGTGTTCCAGCTTTGTTATTTCTGAAACCTTGCATTTGCTTCAAATGCACATTTGCTATAGAATCTGTACCATACCCTTAGCAAAGGGGAAAATCAGTCAGATCACTGCTACATTTACTTCGTGCCTGCCTGTCTATTCTAATAGAAATATTTTTTAATCGACAATATTCATACACGGGGTGCTGAATACTACTTTTGTCAGTGGTTAAAGCAAGCTCAGGTTCTCTGGGTCCCTGACAAAGTTGATCACGGCCCAGATGTTTTAGATCTTGCAAATGCTGTCCTTGACATCGTCAATCACGAGGTATCGTCGCAAATGCCTCTAGCAGTCCTCGATCAGGTCATCCAGCTGCATACGGTCGTCGCTCGGCGGTGGATGGCAAACGACTCGCTCCCTGACCACTCCGGCGGCCCGCATAAATCCGTCCATGCTTTCGGTTCTTTTCAGGCGGTCTCGCACCAAGACAGTGAGCTCTGCTTTGTCGATACGGGCCTCCATGGCAACCTCGTCCAGTAGGGCAGGATACCGGGAAACTCGCTCCAGGGCTCCGGTGACGTACCTGCGCGTGACCAGTGCTGCCTTTGGAGTAACTGAAATTTTTGCATGGTGTAGGGTAGTGTATACGGCTTTATGTTAATTAATCTACGGTATGTTAGCGGTAGATTGCGCACCGCTTGCATTCGGTGCATATTGCCAGTGTTCAGTTGTGAAGCCGAGGCTCGCATGATGGCAAAAAGAAAGCTACGGGCAGCTCAACTTTCGATGGAATAATAAAAAATGCCGACTGCTGAGCGAGAAGACGGAGGTGTCCATAAAAGAACAAAAGCGGGTGGTTGATATTACAGCTGGCTCGATCAGGAAAGAGGGCGTACAGGAAAAAGTGTGGGGTTTGGGTCGGTCGTGTCACGTGTAGAATAGATAGATATCCGGTAGTCCTTTACAGTGAGCAAAAGGGTACCTGGAGGAAGCTCTGACGTATGGGGTGGATGATTAGACGTTATCATGAAATAAAGTTTGGAGACATGACATATAAATGGCCAACGAAGGCATGTGGAACTACTGATCACTGGCAGAATCCATTCACCGAGCAGTGAATCGAAGGAAAAAGTTCCCAATTTATAACGGATGAAGCTTTGGAGAGAGAGAGAGAGTGAACTTTAATAAGCACCAGCAGTTTTCTCGGCTGGGCCTAGGCCTCCCACGATGGGACGTCGAGGTCTTGCCTCTTCGCCGCTTCGTAGAGCAAAAAAAAAAAATAGCACTAGGCTCATACCTCGGCGCGTTACTTATGTCCCGTTACTTGTGAAAGCAGGCTCAAATGTGAGCAATGTTGAAGGGATGTTGCAACTGTCGCCAGAATTGTCTATTCTCATCGGAAATACACTAACTTACTTTTTTAAAACGTTTATATGAGGCCCCGTCTTTCGCAAATAAGGAAAAAAAATGCTCCGAGAGAAAACGACGGCAATGATAATCAACAAACAAGTACCATCACTTTTGTATCTAACTTAAGCTACTACGCTCTTCAAGATCGAGCTTCCTGGATGCTATTTTGTACCTGCGGTACCTTGTGTATTGTAAGTGCCTGTGCAAAGAATTCCGCAGGAGTTATCATAATAAGTATACACTTTCACTTGGCGGGCATAGAGTGTACACAGAATGCATACACGCAGGTGAGACGCAAACAATCAACGTATTCAACATCTCCACGGTAAATAGATTTTTGTGGCCAGAAAATTGAACATACGTCTGCCAGGAATCCCTGCATTGCGACAATATTTAGGAAACAGTGCTTCAAATGTTCCGATGTATTACGATTTGAAACAAGCGTCCGAGTTTCGTTATGCTTGTTTTACGAAGCAAGCCGATTCCGCACAGGTGTTTGAGAGGAAAACGACAACCGCATGTACGAGAATAATTTCGGTGATAAACATTCCTTAAAGAAGATTTAGCTCGAAGCCAAATTATGTCACTTCAAGTGCATGCAGTACGCAGAACGGCCATTAGATAGCTGCTGAACAGACTGGAAATAAGTTCTGTCGCATGTTACATAGAATAAATTTTTGCGACTGCAGGAAAATTATTCCCCTTCGGAACTGGAACATCTGGCATGATATACTGGAAATGGCAAATAGGAAAAAAACAATCATGAAGAACTCACCATGATGACCATGTTAATGCGATTGCACTTAAACGATAGCGCTAGCTATCACACAGCTTTTATATATTGGTCTGAACATGTCATAACACAGTATTATTACTTGGCGCAGGTTACTCTCCCAAACATGGCGTTGCCGATGTTTTCCATCATTTTCTTGTGAACCTCTGGCAATCGGTAGATGCTCTAATACCCGGAGCGGCAAAAATTGAACGGTTTACCCTAAAATCTCGTATGTATCTTTCAAAATTTAACTTTTGCACGTGTTTTTAGTGGTACTTCTCGAATTATCTCTGCTTCAGCTGCCTTTGAATGGGATACCGTTTACTAAAGCGCTGCATTTTTTAGGGCCTACCGTGTAGCTAAATAATTTCATTTCCTAATGGGCGCTGTATGTAGGTCACGTTGTGAGTGCTATTTGGCTAAGCAAGGTGGCAGATTCAGGAGATGTGGCTGAGGCAAAACAGAAGCAATTCTACCGCATTGAGAAGAGGACGACACAGTTTCTAACCCAAAGCGCCACGTCGTTTACCTGTTATACGTACCTGTCGTAATCTGAAGCCTTCTTTATTCGAGCAGCTCGTGCGACCAGACCCGAGTTTCGCAGCGTCGCCTCTCGCACAGCCAGCCAGTCACCTGCGGCATCGGCCTCGACGTGAGCCCAGCAAAGCACTTCCAGCAACGTGCAGTTGTCCGCAATGCCCTTCGACAGTCGTCGCACAAAGGCGGTGGTGTCTACCGCGGTCCCGTTCATAAGGACTTCCGAGCCGATGCTCCGGCTTCGTTTAAGTACGTCCGCCAAGCCCTCAATGTCTCGAGTGGCCAGGCATCGATGATGCAGCGTGAGCTTCCTCAAGCTCTTGTTTCGAGACAGGGATTCTAGCACGACCGACCACCCCGCATTGGCGCCGTGGGCCTCGACCAGTTGGACGTCATACGAAACAATCAATTCGAGCTCTCGCAGCACAGTTGTGCGTTTTAAGTATTCGCCAGTGGCGAAAAGAGCCTCCGGTTGCCGATGTCTACGTGGATGCTCAACACTGTCACGTGCTCACAGCTTGGAAGTAGATGCAAAGCGACACCCAAAAAGTCGGCGCGTTCCAACAGGCAGAAATGTATTGCCCGGAATGCTTTGAAGCGTATCAAGTCCACGTCGCCTTTGTACTTGTAGGTTCCGATAGAAACTCTTCTGTCGGAGCCAGTTTCCGTGAGCATCGAGCAGACTGGTCGTAGCAGTTCACTGTTCCACCCTGCGTCGATGTGGACCTTCTTTAGATTTCCATTTTGCGGCAGCGCCATGATAAATGTGGCCCATTGTGATGGATGGAATATCTGCAATGGAAGGCCCACTTCTTCCAGTGTATCATTTTGAATGACTGCCCGGAGCCAGCGGTCGTAAACGTCGTGCAGCTCAGGCACGTGTGGGACGAAGGTCGATAAGGTCAAGTTGCGTATTACCCGATTTTCGCTGATCACCCCAGCAACCAACTCCGCGTGGCATTTTTTGGCATTCCATTGTACGCCGTCGCTATTTTCGACCAGCCACATAAATCTAAGCAAGGGAAAGCGGGCCAGTAGCTGACACCGGCACCACCTTAGTCATTCGGTTATCTACTTTCACTGCGCTAGCTCGGCCCCAACAAAACCTTCTATACAGTGCTTCGTGCTCCTTCCCTCTTGAGATCAGGAAAGCCTGTCAATGTAGGCAATGCAATTTTTTTTGGAATATAACAAAAGTAACCTTCTCTGAACAAGGAAGGTGTTCGACTGGGCTGTCCATAAAACCCGGCGGGTCACCGCCTGATCCTCGCGTTGGCGGTTACGTAAACTTGGCGTCAAGAGATTGGAATTAAAATTGATTGGAACACTTTTACGTCATAGGGTCCTGTATTTGTCCGCTTCAGACGACCTAACAAACGCAATTTACAGAACCACGATGTTCGGGCACGTTTGAGGATTTGTTAACTTCGTGTTTCCATATTTCTAATGATTACCAATTTACAACAGCGTTTGCACAAACTTCCATGACCTAACTTAAACTTTAGCTATTGATGCACTCACTATAATCTACATTTCTGT
The DNA here is from genome assembly GCF_038994185.2 of Dermacentor albipictus. Classification (NCBI taxonomy): domain Eukaryota; kingdom Metazoa; phylum Arthropoda; class Arachnida; order Ixodida; family Ixodidae; genus Dermacentor; species Dermacentor albipictus. The sequence goes on along the minus strand of NC_091826.1, from coordinate 49,171,989 downwards.
TTCAGATGGAACAACCTTTATTCAAATTTGTCCAGTTGTAGTCTCATAAAATTCTGTGTGTATCACATTTATGTGAAGAGAAGGAGACGGCGCCGAATGAGTAATTTTTGTTGTTGTTATTTTTACTTCATTTGCCACAATTCTTTCATTTTTCTGAAACAGAATCAGTCGTTCATTCACACGGGCATGAAATCTTACTGCCTGAAAATACCGGTTCCGCAACCTTAGTCATAGGTTACCTGGACAGCCTTTGTATATTTCTACAGCAGGAAACTAAGGGCAGTTAGAAATGCTCCGAAAAAAAAAACATTGCCAAATTATTCCACTTTAGCAGGTTTGTCAGGGTTTGTTTAATAGCAACTGATCTTGCCAGAAATAAGTGAACCCCATGGACAGCCTGAATATCACAGGGAGAATGTTGTTTACTTGGAAGTGCCAGCACTGCGTCCTGCTCTGACGCAGAGTAAATCGCTTTTGGTTCAAAGCCTACAAGCTGAAATTTAATCGATGAAGATGACGAAAGGAAAGAACGTCTTTCAGAAGCGCCGCTTCTGCGTCAATCGATAAGCGTATATATATCGATAAATGAACACGAGAAATTCCAAAAGTACCAAACGTCCTCTTGCCAACGCAACGCATGTGGTTCGCGCATCGCTCTGTGGTCCTCGGTGTTCTTGAGCGAGCATGCGCACTGGCGGAGGTACTCGCTTCACAGCGTGCCCAAGCCTGGCCTGCTCGGCGTGCTTTTTTTGTTTCAACGCATCTTTCTCACCATCACTGAGTGGTCGCCTATAGGTACCACGGGGACAAGCGAAGCGGCCACACCTATTCACCATAGGAAACTCGTTCCTATGCGCCGCTGTGTATAGGCAAATGTCGGCCACGAAGCTGGGACTTGTAACTACGAATGCTGTTCACGCGTTCCGTTCCCTTGCGATTTGCATAGCGGAATCTGGCGAGCGCATACGAGCTGTGGCTTCGTTCTGCCGAAGCGCGAGCTGTCCCCAGCAACAACGGCGATGAAGGAGCATGGCACGCACGCCCGCAAAATGTTTCGAAAAGCCCGGCTTGCTCTGGAACGAGGCAAGTATGCCTACTGTCGGTGCCTTATATAAGGGCACAGCCTCGCTGCTGTGCTCGCGTTCCAGGGCTGCCATGCTAATGGTCAGGACACCGCACGGCTGTACTCGACGACGCCTGGTTCGATTGCTCTATCGGACGCACATTGTCTTAATTTTATCGCAAGGAGACGAGACAGGAACCTACCTGTTCTCCGTTTCATACGCAGTGTGCGACGCCGCGAAAAACCTTGATTGCTGTGCGAACGCAGTTACTGCAAGAAGCATGGCTAGCTAGCATCCATGGCTTTGCAGGCTGTGTGTGAAAAGGAGTACACAATGTGGCGTAATATACATGGTAGTTGTGGGGCCTATGTTTCGAGCAAGAACTTCGACAGTCTAACCTCGGTATTCGGAATCGCATCGTAAATTGAAGCCCGCGTGCTCGACTTGATTGGTGCCTGCGTGAACATGCCGAAGACGCTCACTGCATTTACTTCGGCACGTTCACGACAGGCGTCCATTAGAATAAGTCAAGCACGAGCTTCGAGTCGAGATGCACTTCTGAACGTGGGGTTATATGTACAGCTCCAGGCGCTCTGTCGTCCGACGTTGGTGTTCGAGGATGTCTCGGGCTGTAGGTGGACTATCTTGGAAAGGGCTGTTGTTCCCCGCTCGGTTTGTGAGCTCTCGATCTAGGAAGTGTGCCCTCTCATCGCCTGGGATACCCTCGTGTCCAGGACACCATATGATTGCTTGTTCTTCTTGGGGTACGTCGCCTAAGATTCTCAGCGCGATTCATGGCAATCTGCCTTGCATGTACAGGCTCGTCCACTCTTAGGGTGAACACGGCTCACCGTGGCCGCGCTCCGCGGGGCGCCAGTGCGTCCGGCGCGGCGGCGCATCGAAGTGAAGCGGCGAAGGCGCACACGGACCCAGGGGAGGCGCTTCGCGTCGTCTGCTACAGCGCTGGAGCGCGCCGCCTCTTGCTTTGCTGTAAAGTACACTTCGCTAGACCCAGGTGACTGAGCGACCGAGGTGGCATTGCGGGAAGGCGCACTTCACTTACTGGAGCATTTTCCAGCTAGTTCGGTCTACAGCTTGTGAACAGCCTGCTTAATCAATATACATTAACAGAAACAAGCTTATCACCACACAAATCACTTAGCATGTTTTTATAAGTGATGAGGGTAAAAATACAGTCATTTTTTCGCGCTCTTTATTAGGCTGGGGCGTAGAGGCGACGCTTGATAGTCGTGTCAGAGACGTCACCCAGCCAGAGGCTGTTCTTAATTTCCCGAGCGATAAGGGTCGGGTTTTCAGCAGCCGCCGCAACGATGGTCATGTATTCAGCTTCAGTGGTCACTGTTTGCCGGGCTTTAAGGGGAGCATCCGCAATTCTTCCATCCTTCTCGTAAGCCTGGACTATTCCATTCACAGTTTTCAGTGGCCTTTTGGTCATCTACGATATAACGCGTTGAGAATAGCTTTGTAGGCACAGATCTACAATGCGTCGTCTTTCTTTTTCCGGTACCCGTGACATGGCCAGTTTCCGAAAGTGCACCGGGGAAATAAAATCCTGTACTTTTACAGCGTTTTTGTCGCCGAAGTTCCCCGGCAACCGACAACCGAACAATGCAATTCATCATGCAAGTCGATGGAAATGCGTTTAATGGAAACACCTCTGGTGTCTTTAGATTTGACGAGTAATCCCAGAATATTTAACTCGTAAGCGGCCAGTGACTCACTTGAGCAGCCGTTGGCTGCACCACATCACCATATTAAGCTAAAATGGAGTAGCATGACCTAAGCAGTGGCGTAGCAACAGGGGGGGCCGGGGGGCCGTGGGCCCCGGGTGCAAGGGCCCAGTGAAGGGGGGGGGGGTGTCATATACGTCTGAAGACACCCCTCTTTCCACCGGCTACACCCGGGGAGGGGGGTGACAGAAGGCCTATGGGCCCCGGGTGCCAGACGACCTAGCTACGCCACTGGACCTAAGCCAAAAAAAAGGGGGAGGGGGGGGGCTCGGTGGTAGATCCGGCTGACGCCCATGGTCAGTTAAAAAGTAGACTGGCCCGAACATAGGAATCTGGCTTGGGCCGGGCTTGGCTTTTACAAATGTCGAGCCCGTTGGCCGACCACCGGCATGCTGTCGGCCGACGACACCGGGCCGGCTTCATGACCGCCGGTTTAATTATCGTGGCCACGTTGGTCCAACACATGGACCGGCCTCTTCCCCATGATGGCAACAGCATCCCTTGTTCAAGGCAAGGGTTCCTGTGCCGCATTCATATTGGGGTTTTACCCACTCAGCCTCGCCACCCCCCTAACCCCTAAAAAAAGAGAAATCAATTCCTCCTTTTCTTTAGATTTATCCGATGCCCCCCTATATGGCGTAACGCAGAGGCCATGTGCCGCTTCGGGACGCATACCGCACTTATATGCTAGTGAGAATATACATATGACCTATTCCGAGGAAGTACTGAAATGAAATACAAGCGAGTAACGACTTAATTACCCGGCAAGACGTAATTTAAGCTAGAAAACAGACATGTAGATTACAGATTTTCCACTTCAATTACGCGGTCGCGCAAGGCCTGACTGTCCCAACGTGGGAGCGGCCCGCAGCGCGCTGAATCGCGTACCTCAGGACCTTATTAAAGTTTTGCATCCGTTCATCCATCCATTCAATTATACCTATTCAAAACGGACAGAAAGGGCATTCGCATGCGGTGTGCATCGACTCCAAGGAGCAAAAAAACAAACAACCAAATAAACGACGGCGCCACATGTTTCACTCCACCTAATCAATGTAATCAAATAACTGACCGACGATTCCTCTAAATAAGAATGCGACTTATCACGTCAGGTAGCCGTCAAAGGATCGGCACCACTTCGGCGATTTTAACCAATCTGTGACAACAAAAATATGATGTAGAAAGATGAAAAGGGGGAGTAAAACTTCCGCCAAATCAGTTGCTATGCAGGGTAGAGCCCTTTCCAACATCGCGTAAAGCACTCCATGCACCCCTACCAGCGACATTAACGCGTCAATAAGAAAGTCGTGAAGTTGCGGATCTCACTTCTTAGTTGCTGTCGAAGTAATATTATTGCCCTCCTTAATGCTAAAATCGATGGCAAACATGATGATGCATGATTGAACAATCGTTCTCTAACTTTCTGTGGAATTTATTGCGGGTTTGGGTCGCTTTTTTAGGTCAATTAAGCACATTCATTCTAGCATCAAGACATGCACGAAATGGCACGCTAGGCTCATCACATGATGACTCCAACGAAGAAGAGCGCGCCTAATAGGTTTCTCGGTATGCACTACACCAAGTGCTGTGCGAGTCAAATAAAATGGCACCAGCCTAATAAAGAGCGCGAAGAAATGACTGTATTTTTACCCTCATCACTTATTAAAAACGTGCTAAATGATTTATGTCGTGATAAGCTTGTTTCTGTTAATGTATATTGATTAAGCAGGCTGTTCACAAGCTGTAGACCGAACCAGCTGGAAAATGCTCCAGTAAGTGAAGTGCGTTCCCACCACGCTGCCTCGGTCGCTCAGTCACCTAGGTCTAGCGAAGTGTACTTTACAGCAAAGCCAGAGCGGCGCGCTCCAGCGCTGTAGCAGACGACGCGAAGCGCCTCCCCGAAGTCCGTGTGCGCGTGCGTCGCTTCGTTTCGATGCGCCGCCGTTCCGGAAGCAGTGGCGCCCCGCGGAGCGAGGCCACGGCGAGCCGTGTTCACCCTAAGAGTGGACGAGCCTGTACATTCTGCATGCAGCTTGAGAGTCTGAGATAACCAGTGCCGAGTGCCCGGCGGTGTCCCTGTGTTTGACTGCGATCGCGATTGCTGAAGCTTCAGCAGTGGCTGTGCATGTTGTGTTTATTGAGGCCGTTATTTCGGCTCTTTTCCGCTGCGCGTTGTGAACTGCTACTGTGACGTGTCCTCTAAAAGTCAGAGCGGCGTCCGTGTATTGCACTTCTTGATTATTCCCAAAGCTTTTGATAAGTTGCTTGACTCGGGCTTGTCTTCGGCCTTTGTGGTATTCGGGATTCATGTTCTTTGCTATAGGTGTGGCTTGTATTTGCTTCCTGATGTGGCCTGGTATCTCGTGGATTTGGTCACTACAATATTGCGGTTTCACCGAATATCTTAGTCCAGTCAGTAGTTGTTGTCCGGCTTGTGTGAGACACAGGCGCTCTGTCTGATTTATTATAACCGCTGCCTTGAGCTCTTGAAAGGTGCTGTAAACTCCTGTGTCGTGCAGTCTTTCATTTCCGGTGTTCACCGGTAATCCAAGCGCCACCTTGTACGCGCACTGTATGGTCTGGTCCACCATCTTGATTTCTGTGTGATTTAAGTTTTGATAGGGTAGAGCATATGTTATCCGGCTGATGACAAAAGCTTGAACGAGTCGTATCGTTTCGCTTTCGTGTAGGGATCTCCGTTTCTTTGTAATTCTTCCTATTAGTCTTGCTGTTTTCCTCGTTGTCGCTATCAGGTTCGAGATAGTGTGATCCACTCGCCTGTTGCTTTGGATCCAGAGGCCCAAGACACCAACATTGGTGTTTTCTGGAAGCATTTGATTCTCTAGTTGGAGGTGTAGGTTTGGCCTGTTACGGTAGTTTCGTCCATGGACTCTGAACCGTTCGGATTTTTCTGGTGCACAGGCCATGCCGTGTTCTGCCACGAAGTGTTGGACGGTGTTGATGGCTTCTTGTAGGGTGCATTCCTTGTGGCCTAACGATCCTTTGTGCATCCATAAGGAGATATCATCCGCATAGAGCGCGAATTTGAGATCTTGGATTTGATGCAACCTTCTCGCCAAATTTTTCATGCCAATGTTAAACAATAATGGTGAGAGTATAGCTTCCTGTGGAGTTCCTTTGTTGGGGAGATTGAGCTTGGGTGATCGCACATCTTCTAAACCTATCGCGGCAGTCCTAGAAGTTAAGAATGATTTGACGTAGTGAAAAATTCTCTTTCCGCATCCCATTTCTTCTATTTCCTCCATGATGAGCTTATGGGACATAGTGTCGATAGCGCTCTTTAAGTCCAACGCCACCACTATGTTTTCTTCACCAGTCACCCCGTTGTTTATTACTTCGTCTATTAGCCTATAGAAAACATGCTGTGTTGAAAGATGTTTGCGGAAACCGTACATGTACAGCGATAGGAGGTTGTGACTTTCGATATAATCTGTTAACCTGGTGAGTATCACTTTTTCAAAAAGCTTCCCTAGACATGTCGTAAGTGAGACTGGTGTCAAGTTCTGAATAGTTTTCTGTTCTCCCAGTTTATGGATTAGGATTATGGTGGCTTCCTTCCACTCCTGTGGAATGGTACCAGGTCCCCATATGCCCTTGTTTAAGTAGTCGACTAGTCGTTCGCGTTGCCTATTGCTGAGTTTGCGCAGCATCGCGTTGGTAATGCCATCCCCTCCAGGTGCTGTGTTTCGTCTGATGTCCTGTGCCGCTGCATACAGTTCCGCAACCGTAACGGGCTCATCTAGAGGTTTGTTTGTCGGCCCTTTCTAGCTGAGAGATTCGAAGATATCTCTCCCTGTTATAATGTATTTGTCCCTGAGCGCTTGGATCAGTTCATCGGGGTCACTTTTGTATTCACCTACAAGGGTGCGTATCCTTCTCACTGTTGCCGTCTTTTTAGAGTCCGGGGCTTTTATGCTACGTAAAATAGCCCATGTCTTAGCGGTGGATAACGTCCCTCTCAGTGAATCACAAAAATTTTAGCCAATTTTCCGCTTACAGCACTCTGGCAAACTCAATTGCTTGCTCTGTTAGCGTTGCTATACTTGCCCTCAGTTTTCTTTTCAGTCTCTGAGTTTTCCAGTGCTTGTTTAAGCTGCGCTGGCCCTCCCACAGGTGCAGCAGTTGTGGGTCGACTGCAGGTGTTTTCGCGTTAATGGATATGTTTCGTGTTGTGGCTTCGTTTGTGACTTTGAGTTCCTTTGCCCAGTCCTCAACTGTGTTGGGGGGTGTTGTGGACATTGGATATTTCCTGTACGCCACCCAGTTTGTGATTCCGGCCTGCTTTGGTGGAAGTTTGAGGCGGGGTGCGGTCATTGAATAGCTGATAACATAGTGGTCACTTCCCAAGTTTTCGTCTAAATTTCTCCATTGCCCATCCGTTATGTTTGGCATGAAGGTTAGGTCGAAGTAGGTATCCCCGCACACGCTATTTCCTAATCTAGTAGGTGTTAGTGGGAGAGTTCCTAGTTCTAGATCGTATTTGTCTGTAATTTCTTCCAGGCTTCCACGCATTCTTCCAGGTGGCGTTTAAGTGCGGGGATCTCCAGCTTAAGTTCTTCTAAGCTTTGCATGAGTTGCCTATTTTCTAATACATTCTTTTGGTATTCTGAGTTCGATGATATGAGAGCCGTGGTACGAACCATCCCGGCCCAGCTCAATATGTTGTCGGTGGGTTCCTACTTCCTTGCTGGAGTGGGAGATCTTTGCCTGGATCCTATAAGAATGGGCTGGCGGTTGGAAGGGGGGTGGTCTGAAGAGTCAGAGTCCTTATGTCGCCTTCGTCACTCTCTTGATCGGGATCGCTGTCCTCGTGGCGAAGCCGCTTGTATGTATTCTTGTCGCTTTAAAGGCGGCCATCCGTCATCGTCCGTTTCACCCATGTCGTACCACCATGGCCTTGGTACAGGCTCCTTGATCGGAGTTTTGAGTAGCCTGGAGGAAGACTGCCTATGCGTTTCGTTGTACTACCGTGGCTGTTTCTACCGTTTCTTGCAGTCCTTCGAACCGGCCAGATGTTCCTTTCCACAAGTGCATCAAGTGGGTTTACATTCGTTCTCTGGCTCTGCCTCCTCAGTGCCGCACTTGCTGCCTACTGAGGTACGGGGTTGAGCGCACACTCCCATCCTGTGGCCTGTTTGTATGCAGGCGTTGCAGAATTGTGCGGTGTTCTTGCATGGGTAACAGGGAATTTCTCCTCCCATGTAGTAGACAAAGCGTGGTATCATGGGGCCATAGAAAGTAATGACCGCTGTCTTTGTTTCCCCGAGCATACGCGCTCATAGTATTTCCATTCCTTGCGTTCTGATGCGCAGGTTGGCTAGTAATGTTTCCGGACTCGTGTGCGGTGCCAATCCGTGCACTGCACCTCTCTCTGTTTCTTGTCCGGCCGTCACGTAAGCATTTACTGCTTGTTGTTTGCTGTTGATAACGAGCGTCGTTATCTTCCTGACTATATCTGCTACCTCTTGTTTGGGGGTAGATATGATAACGATGTTTGATCCTGTCTTTAGTCGTAAAAGGAAGTGTTCCCCTCTCATCTTCCTTTGTGTGGCCACGGTGACCGCTTCGGAAATCTGCGGAGCCATCACGTCATCATTTGGTAGCCCTTGATGTGGTCGGACTATTATTTTGAAGTCTTCCTTTGGTAACGGAGGTAGTCTGTTGACTCGTGGCTTTTTCTTCATCGGCGGTTTCTTGGCTGGTCCGCGGTGCTGGCTCGACGAGTCGTCGGCACCCCCTGCTCCCATGGATTTTCTTCCAACTCTTGCGAGAGCCTTCTTCTGGCGAACAGTTAACACCGTTTGCCAGTCTCCTTCATTCTCCTCCTCTTGCCCGACGCGTGTGACGGGCATATCGGTGTCTTGTAGGATGATACTATCCCCTTCGTCAGTGCCTCTGTACTCTATTTGTTCCCGGTCCAGGTCTGAGAGCATCGCTCCTTCCTTTAGTGGTTCGTGCGAGCTTGAAGCTTCAATGTAGTTTGGTTTAGGCGTGCTCGTCGTAGCGTTTGTCACCCCCGTGGGCGTCGCAGCTCCGAACGCAGCCGGCGTCGCCATCTGCTGCGGCAGCGCGCACGGCGTCTCCCGCGAAGCAGCCAGTAATCCGCACACGTGTGGCTGGCGCGTCCCGGCCCGTATTTACGAAAAGACGAAGGGCTCACCGCTAACACTGGTATGTGCAGAGTCCTTAGACGTTCCCGAATCACGTATTCCACACGACATTCAGCACACAATAGGAAAAACTGGTCAAAAGATGCAAAACCACGGAGCTCCATGCAGAGCCCACCACTCTGCTATAGGCTCCACATCGGCATTCCAACAACCTGCTTTCTCGCATTCCTGAGGTGACTACCGCTGGAGGATAACTTCACAAGACAGACAAAACGTTTCCCACAGTAATAATGCCCTGACAACAACGCGTCGCCTCTGCTGCGGGTTAAGTTAAAGCAGTACACCTATTTGAGCTGTGTTAAGTGAAAAGTGCATTCATTACTCACCGAGGCAGCTACCACAATCGGGCCAACCAGGTCACACCATTCAGGGCTAGCTGCGGCGATGTTCTGCTTCTTGGCAGTGTTGATGATGATACCTTCTGCAATGGCACCAAGGAGGTTATTTTCTTTAACCTCCTTGAATGGCACAAACCCTCCTAGAGAGATGTTGTTTCCTATCGAGCGTGTGGCTCCTACCCGCTGCAAGCGTTTGGCCAGAAAATTAGATGATCACGCGTTTCGCTTTCCCGTGCTAATACTGTCCTCCCCTTAGAGCGCCACTCTTAGGTACTCGTTCCTGTGTTGAGCGTCAGCGTCGCTCTGCGTAACCGCGCGAACGCTCTCGTACCACTGTTTGCGCGTTCGCCGTCGTATTCTTCCACAGGTGGCTCTGATGTCGCTCACCCCGCAAGCGTTCCCATACTGTCCCGCACCCCCCCCCCCCCCTCCTCCTCTGCGGAGGCACTGGCGACAGTGGCCCGCTGCCAGTCGGTGCGGTATTTTCAGTCTCAAATTCTTTGCCTCAATACATCGCGAAATGAAAAGACGTATCGCGCTCTGCTCACATCTCGCATTAGGGATATCCTAACCGTGGCACTTTTTTTGTGTTTGTAAACAAACAAAAGCAACAAGCGGGCGAAGACGTGTGGCGCTTCGAGCTTACCGCAGTGATTCACAAGTTGAGGAACGAAAAGACGCGTGTAATTAATTAGCGAAGCAGCCCACTGTTAATAGGAGCAGTGTTCGCGTGTCAATATGTCATCGATAGCCCCACCTCACAAAGAAATGTGACTCTTAGAAGAAGGAAGCACGCGCAGCGGACGTCAGTGATCGATCAGCTTTTTGTGGGACGTTTTCAATTTTTGTTTCACGTAAACATTTCTCGTGTAATCTCGTGTACGCGTGTGCAAAGAAGTCGTACGCGCCAATAAATATATCAGTTGGAAGCCCACGCTTGTGCCTTCTCGTTTCCGCCCCCGTGTTGCCTCTTGCTCTGTGAAGCAGAGGCGGGGGGACTTTTATTTCATAGTGACTGGGAATTGCTTCACAAGATTTATTCCTGGCTCCGATGCATGCTGTGTCACTGGTGGTGATTTTTTGCCGACCATGCCCGTTATGGCACACCGACCATATTAACCACTGCCTTCCGCTAGCTGATTCCAAGACATGTCTGCAAATTTCGCCGCCTTATCATACTACCTATTCTGAGAGTGAAAACCTTTTAGGATTGGAAGAAAAAAATTGAGCTAAATCGGTGAAGGGAACGTTCCTTGATGTCGGCAACGTAACACATCCAGCTATGCTTTGTTGCGATCACAATTATATGGGTGCTGTCGGCGTTACCCTGAGGCTCCGCAAATTTATTTTTTCGTTATTGCCGGCTTTGACGGCATACACAAACAATACGCAAAAGATAAAACGCTTTAGCAAGGATATTTAGATATTTGTGCTGTATATGAGAGTTACGTAGCCATGCTGTTCCTATCACTAAAGTGGGTCGCACAAGATCTTTTATTCTCGACAAAATTGTTCCTCAGAATTTCGAGAATGACGGCGCAAAAACAAATGTAATAAAACATAACAGTGGCAGCGGATACTTTTTATCTTAAATATATTGAAACTAATAAATAATAAATATGTTAAACTACGATAGTTCAAAGTACAAAGTGATGTAATTTTAGTTGCGCGGTTCTTTTAGGCCGCGCAATCTCCGCAATGGGCCCACGAAAGATGTTTGAAATATACGCGATAAGGAAAAATAGGGATAAGTTGCTGAAACAAATTTTTTCTTTACCAAATAAACATAAAGGAAATTGTCCAATGCCTCAGGATACCAACGGAGGATACCTATGAGCACAACAGCTCGACCGCCTAACCCTGAAGACATGGGTGCCTATCGGATATGTGGTTATTATTATTATTATTATTATTATTATTATTATTATTATTATTATTATTATTATTATTATTATTATTATTATTATTATTATTATTACACGCGAAAGAAGAAATAGGTTTTGAAGTTTGAGGAAGTACTATATCTAGATTCGCGCTGCTACAGCAACTTACGGTGTGTTCGTACTTTCGCTATAGTCACGCTAATATTGAGGTAGTTGCGCATCAATATGTGGATCACGCACTGTGATTGTTATGATCAAGGATTTCGGGAGCGCCCTTGTGCTGTGGCATATACTTTTCGTCGCCATAGTTGGTGCGGCCTGTGTTCAACAAAGTATATTTCTTCTTTCATGATTTTCAGCCAATAAAACTCCATCGTTGACTTAAATTAGGGCACAAAAAGGAAATTATTTCATTTCAACGCACACTACTAGCAATCTGAAGCATCGCGTGGTCCTTACCTGAGAAGCAATAAAATAATGTGGATACATAAGGTACATGGCCGGCTGTGCTTAACTTGCTGTAAAAAAGTAATATATAAGGGCCACGGTAGTTGGCCGAAATAACGAACACGCAGAGTACTAATTCTGGGAGCGAAACCAAGGCGGAACAGAAGTACATGCACGTATAAGTTCTCTGCAATTCTACATGATTCCGAACTTCATAAAGCTTTAGATTTAAAAAGCCTTCATCGACTTAACGCACCCATCGTGTGATGCTTAATACTCTTAGTGCCTAGTTCGCACCAAGCTCGTGTCGAGTTGCAGAATGTTTAAAAATACCGCCCCAATCGCAACCACAGAAAAAACAACCAAATTTCAAGTCAATAACCAAAGTGACATCAATTCTTTTTCATCAGATATGGCCTCACTTTCTTTTGCACCGGAATTGTTCCCCACTCGCAAAGCTGGTAATAAGACGTATAGACCGGTCGTTAATGAACTGTCATTTTCTGAACGCATGGGCTTCTATGAAAGCTTTGTTAGCGCGCGTACATTTGGGTTCTAACAACAGGGAGCACGCAGCCCTAAACTTCTGGTCATGTGCTTGATGAATCTACTACACCGGAAGAAAACGCGTGATTTTAATGGAGCATGGAAACCATCCTAAAACCTGCGATGCTCAATAGTATGAGCTTTGCATTCGTATGATGGACACTTTCATGAAGTATTACTGACAGCCGTCGGCTGAAAGGTAATTTACTTCAATTTCAATGACCTGATATGAAATCCACCATGCTGTTCTAGTGGCTAGGGCGTTGCGCTACTAAGTCCAAGGGCGCGCGGAATTAAAACCCCAGCCTTGGCGACCTCATTTCAGCGGGATTGAAATGCAAATACGCCCGTGTACCGTGCATCCAGTGCCCGTTAAAGAACCCCGGGTGGTCAAAGTTAATTCGGAGTACGCAACTACGGCGTGCCTCGTAATGATATCGCGGTTTCCGAATGTAAAAACTTAGAAATGTTTGTTTTTTTGTTTTGTCTTTGATGTCTTGAAACATAGCTGCCTTCTCCGGACACGTTACGAATGCCATCCCGAAAACGTCACTCTGGAAAGGAAAATAGTGTGACGTTAACGACGTCGATGCGACGAAATTTTCACGACTGTACGTGCGTTTTGTGAAACGCGATATGCAGAGGTATATATCTATAGGTTCGAACCTCCCACTCAGCCGTGCCGTCGAACAACGTGGGCGCCCGTGTGAAATCGAGGAGACGATAGACGAGTCTGTTGTCGCCCGCACTTTGGTGCTTCACGTGAAATCTGTGACGTCGGTCACGCATGACTTGCCTCCCTCGAAGGTTATCCACCCATGCTGGAGGGAATCTCGAAATCGGGAACTGTATGATAATAAATTACTGTGGATGAAATCATGCCTATACCGGCTTCTGTTATGGTTCCCTAAATGGTGTGTATTACCTAATAGAACAAGAAACAATCACTCGTTAATTCGGTATTTGCGCTGAGTTAAGTTGTCTCAATGTTCGGAGAGGACGCGAGCGTCGCTCCTGTCCGAGCATACGTGCCTTCGCATCGCTCCACAGGAAAGACCCGAATGCCAAGTTATTCGACAAGGACCAGTCCTCAGGCACGGCTCGGCTCCTCTAGAACATCATCCGAACATTTTGGCCAACTTCTGCTGTGATCGGACCAACGTACTGTGAGTTTCTGTGCTTTTGTCACGGACCTGGCAGGGCGCTCAGCTAGCCCTAACGGCAAGGCGAGTAGGCCTACCGTCAAGTACGCCAACGGCCCGCACTCCTTCAGCAGCAATGGCCCCGAAATTCGTCACTGACACTGATGGATGGACCACTCGAGTATCAAAACGTTCCCAAGGTACGCAGCACGTTGCAACGCTCATTTTGCGTCCGCCAACTGGCCTTTTCCTATCTCAGTGGAGCCCACGAACGCTTCACGACGCGCTAAGCGTCTCAGCAGCTCTGACTGCTGCAGAGGCTCGCGCCGCTACAGTAGGCATCGAAAAAGAAAAGAACTTGGCTATAATAACCAGTGATGACCCCTCGGCGACAGAAAAGCTCCAGCGCATTAATGAAACCACTCTTAATGGTAAAACTTACCCTGTCCACATCTATATCGCTTCACCCCATAACTCGTGCAGAGGTGTGATTCACAACGTGGAAATGAACACCCCAACCGAAGAATTGATGCGTGAACTCCGAGCCCCAAATTATGAGATTATTGCGGCTCGTATGATGGGTAGAACAGCCACTGCAATCATAACTTTCAAGGGCTCACATGTACCTCGCCAGGTCATCTTCGGCGGAGGTGTATACCGCTGCGTCCCTCACCGACCCAAGGCCCAATTTTGCTCAACATGCTTTGCTATAGGACACCGATCAGACGTTTGTCGCGACAATGGAAAACAAAGATGCAGAACATGTGGAAAGTCTGTCGGAGATCCTGTAGGGGATCATGACTGCAAACCAGGCTGCCCTAATTGTGACAAGGACCACAAGGCAGATGACCCAACTTGTGAAGTGCGACTAGCCGCTGATAAAGCGGTCAGAGAAGCGGCCTACCTGAAGCGTTTGAAACAACGAAAGGACGACAAGCAAATGAAAACAGTCACCATCGCAAGCCGAAGCCCAAAACGCAACTCCGACAACACATCGAGAGACAGAAGTAGCTCCAGAAGCCGTCAACAGTCCAGGGGCCGCAGCCGCTCCAGAGGCAGGAGCCGATCCAGGGGTCGCAGCCGATCTAGGGGACGCGGCCATTCCAGGGGCCGGGACCACTTCGGGGACCAAATCCAGTCCGACAGCAGTGGTCAGTCCGGGAGCGGCGGCCAGTCCGGGGACTGCAACCGGCTCGGAGGTGGCAGCCAGTCTCCGGATCACAACCATTCCCGAGGTCAACAAGACGAGCAACCCGCAAACCAGCGAAACGTGAGTCAGTCACCCGGCACCTCCCCTTTCCCCCCCATTACCAAGGCATCTCAAGTTCAAACACGAGCTCAGAAAGTAGCCAAAGATTATAAGAACGCTCTACTTCAAACCCGCAGACCTAATGAAATGTCAACGCTATCGTCACAATCACTAGAGCCTACCGAAGGCATGGACATGCAAGCAGAGGCACACGCACCTGAAGTTACACCATTGGGTGATATAGAGCAATCCTTAGCTCTGGAAGCAGAACCAGCGTCATTGCAACCAGCAATGAAAAAGGCAAGATACCACACAACAGCCCTACAACACCTTGAAGCAGATTTTAAGCAACTAAGGGACGAAATGAAAGAAATGCAAACCAATCTAGAGGCCAAGATAGCTCAACAGGTTGCTGCTCAAGTTGAGGAGGCGCTAAAAACATACAGTCAACAAATAATGAGCCAAATGCGCTCCCTGTTCAACGAGCTCCTCAGGAGCCAGGCAGAGGCGATGGTCTCTACACAAGTGCAGGCTGCGATGGCCGCATTACCGCGCCAGGAAGAGCGCGAACGACCCAGAGCACGTCGATCTACCAGCGTAACGCGACCCACTCCTTACCCTACAGCTGGCGCTCCGCAAAATCATCAGTAGAACAATGGCGACTCATCTGGTGGTGTGGCAGTGGAACTGTAGAGGGATTGCTCGAAAACGGGGCCTTCTCACGCAGTACATTGCCGCTCAAGATCGTCGACCCGACATTCTCCTACTCCAGGAAACTAACCAAACACCTCATCTTGCAGGCTATACGGCGTATAGCCATAATTCTGCACTGGTCATTCTAATTCGTAAAGATATAGCGGCAAATGTTGTCCACAGCACGGAACAGAGCCTCACTGTACGTGTCTTTCCAACTAAAATTGTCAAGAGCAAGGCACAGCCCCACTTATTCATCACAAATGTTTATAGCCCGCCAAAACAGAAAGTAGACTTCTTCAAGGAGGTTGCGAATCTGCGGCCAACGAAGTGTTTTGATCATCTAATAGCAGGCGACTTCAACGCGCCACATACTTCATGGGGATACACAAAAAACTCCTCCAAAGGATCCGCACTACTATACCATATGCAACAGGCCCAGCTAACTCTCCTTAACGAGACCGACTCCCCGACGCGGCACGGAAACTCCGTAGAAAGAGATACCACGCCTGATCTCGCCTTCATTAAAGGACGACTGTCAGCGCAATGGTTTAACACGCACGATACTTTAACGAGTGACCACACTGTCATACAGATGTTTCTGCAAATCAAAGGATTCCCAAAACGCCAGCGCAAGCATCGCCTGACGGATTGGAATGAGTTCCGAAAGACACATGTAGGAGACTTCCAAAACATGCACTTGAAAGATTGGGTAGAGATGGTCAGGCAACGAATCCAGTCACACACGAAGGAAATAATAGAGAAGTGGGAGCAACCAAGTACGGACAGGCATCTTCTTCATCTCTGGGAAGCACGACATGCCCTCATTAAGAGATGGAAAAGAAACAAGCTCAATCGAAAACTACACTCACGCATCAACACGCTCAACGAGCAGATCGTCCACTACACTGAACATCTCACTCGTGAGCAGTGGTACGATACGTGCAACAAGCTCAATGACACATTGAATATGAGCTCCACGTGGAATCTCATCCGATCACTCATTGACCCAACCCAGACAAAGACGGAAACGTCCCATAAGCTCCGAAAGCTGCTCGAAACATTTGAGCATACCGATGACCTATTCAACGAGCTTATAACAACACACATTGCGGATCGAGCGCAACCACAGTATGCCGACTACAAAAGCGCAGAGCCAGAAAATGAGGGTCTCACCGGCCCAATCACATTAGCGGAACTACAGCGTGCCTTAGCAGAAGCAAAGCCGAATAAAGCGCCAGGACCAGACCAAATTACGACAACACAGCTCCGCAACCTTACAGAAGCCGATCATGCATTCCTACTTCAGGAAATTAACAATGTATGGGACACAGGCAGCTTGCCAGAAGAGTGGAAGACAGCCAGCATCATTTTCATTCCGAAGCCTGGCAAGCCCCAAGCCATAGCGAATCTGCGTCCAATATCGCTAACATCATGCGTCGGCAAGCTAATGGAGCGCATCGTGCTTAACAGACTTCTCATTCACCTTGAGCAATCACAACACCTACCCCATAATTTGATTGGATACAGACATCACTTATCTTCTCAAGACGTTCTGCTGCAGCTACACGAAGAAATCACGAAGGAAACAAGCAGCGCTCAACTTAAAGCTATTCTTGCCATAGACCTCAAGAAAGCTTTTGACTATGTTAACCACGATGCTATGCTGCAAGAGCTCGAAGCTACTGGCTGCGGAACCAAGCTTTATAACTATATTAGGGACTTCTTACGGAGTCGCACGTACACGCTACGAGTAGGCGACATCACCTCACAACAGTATCCCCATCCGCAGAGAGGTATCCCGCAGGGTTCCGTGATCTCGCCCACTCTCTTTAATCTTGCCATGTGCGTAGTCCATAGAGCGCTACGAGACATCCCCGACATCAAATATTCGATCTATGCAGATGATATCACCATCTGGATCAACACGGGTTCGCCAGGGCATATCCAAGAAACTCTCCAACAGGCTATGAACAGGGTGCATGAGGCTGCTCAAACTATTGGCCTTAGATGTGCGCCGGAAAAATCTGAGTTGCTACTGGTCCATCGCAAAAGATGGAGACCGCCCACCATACAAATTGTAAACGAAGGCGTGCCCATTTCCCAACCAAAATGTATTAAGGTACTCGGTCTCCACATCCAGAAAGATGGAGGTCCCGCTGCGACGGTGCATCACCTGCTCAGACAAGGAGAACAGGTGCTGCACATGATGCGTAGGGTCTCCAACCGAGCAAATGGAGTGAAAGAGGCGGATATGCTTCTACTAAGAAACGCACTAATTATGTCGCGCCTGCGCTATCACCTGCCCTATACCAATCTCCGCAAGCAAGATATCAATCGCCTTGATGCGCTCATCAGGAAGGCGACAAAGCTGGCCATCGGCATCCCGTTTAGTGCCAGCACTAAGCTCCTACTTGACATCGGTTGCCATAACACGGTGGCGGAACTAGTCTGCATTCATCGTCGTCGCCAAGAACTGCGTTTGCAGCGCACGTGTCAAGGTACACACATCCTCCACAGCATCGGCCATCATCCAGAAGCTGCGCCCCTTCTGAACACGCGCCCACTGCCCCCGAAACAACGCGAACTTCTAACCATAGCTCCACTGCCACGCCACATGAATCCAGAACGAGGCAAGGAGAGGCGACGACAGCGAGTGGCCTACTTCAAGAGGTACACGGCAAGACACCCTGACGGCATATACTTGTACGCTGATGCTAGCGTTGGTGCACGGGGCTCCGCTATAGCAGTCGTGAATAACGACCTCCAAACTGTGCATACGGAGGTACTCTCGGAGACAGATCCGACCTTAGCGGAACTGACAGCCATCGCAACTGCGATCAAACACATGCCCCCTAGTAACTCAGCCTACCCAAGAATCATATTTACCGACTCCATGGCGGCTTGCAGGAAATTGTTGCACAACCATCTCCCTGCCCACACTTCGACATTTATTCAAGAGCACCTTCAGGGTCCTCTGGAAATCATCTGGATACCTGGTCATGACGGACTGCCGGGAAATGAAAGAGCTAATCAGCTCGCCTGCGAGACTTTGAACCAGGCACCCTGCATTCCGCGACCAGCCCAGACGAAAAGGTGGGCTCCCCTGCTTCTGCGGCCATATCAAGAGGCAAGACGCAAGTTCCCCAAACTCAGCAAAGTGCTCACCCGTGAACAGGGTGTACTGATTCGTCAGGCCCAGACTGAAACACTCCCTACACCAGCGCGAATGCACCTCCTCCGCGGACTCTTACCTGAAGATCCCCCACCCTGCCGATACTGTGGCGAACACCCGAACACATCCCATATCCTCTGGTCCTGTGGACCACCCCCACCTCCCCTTCCTGCCTCCACAAATCTTTCCCCTAAACCCCATGCCGGGTGGCTGACAGAAGCAGCCAGCGCCGACGACCAACGGTACCTTGCGGCGTTTATCAGTGCTGCACTGAAGAATGCCGCAAGCGAGGCTCTGGACTGAGGGCCTTTCCACGTTACCACCGAACATGAAAATAAAGTTTTTTCTCTCTCTCTCTCTCAATGTTCGGAAAGACTCTATTCAATATCTCTAAGACTAATCAGCGTAACCTCCAGGAGACAAGCAGTTCTCACATGGCATCCACGCGAAGCAAACTTAAAGGCTGGAAACATGCTTAGCTTTGTCACCGCAACTAAGTGAAGCAACACAATCTCCGAAGTCTCGGCAATTATGCAAAATGAACTCAACAACAGCAGAAAAGTGTTCCAGCTTTGTTATTTCTGAAACCTTCAACTTGTTTCAAATGCACATTTGCTATGGAATCTGTACCATACTCTTAGCAAAGAGGAAAATCCGTCGGGGCACTGGTACATTTAGTTCGTGCCTGCCTGTGTATTCTAACAGCAATATTTTTTTGGAAATCGTCAATGTTCATACACGAGGTGCTCAATACTGCGGTTGTCAATGGTTACAGTAGGCTCAGGTTCTCTGGATCCTTGACAAAGTTTTTCACGGCCCAGATGTTTTAGACCCTGCAAACGCTGTCCTTCACATCGTCAATCACGAGGTATCGTCGCAGGTGCCTCCAGCAGTCCTCGATCAGGTCATCCAGCTGCATGCGGTCGTCGCTCGGCGGTGGATCACAAACGACTCGCTGCCTGACCACTCCGGCGGCCCGCATAAATCCGTCCATGTTTTCGGTTCTTTTCAGGCGGTCTTGCACCAAGACCGTGAGCTCTGCTTTGTCGATACGGGCCTCCATGGCAACCTCGTCCAGTAGGGCAGGATACCGGGAAACTCGCTCCAGGGCTCCGGTGACGTACCTGCACATGACCAGTGCTGCCTTTGGAGAAACTGAAATGTTTGCATGGCGTAGCGTGGTGTATACGGCTTTAAGCTAATCTACGGGATGTTTCATTTCATTTTTTTCATTTATTGTACCCTCAGGGCCGAAGCATTACAGAGGGGAGGGGCAAAAAAAACATTTCTGTGAAAAGATACACTGATACATGGAGTTATATAATGTGCCAATACAAATACAAGTACTCTATTTAACAAGCAAATCAATACAAATCACCAAACTACAAAACAATGTAAAATGAGTAGATGATACAGGTAAGGACAAGCAAACAAGAGGAAAAAACGAGAAATAACATGAGGTAAAGAACTAATTAGTTACTGTTAAAGCATTTTTGAAATGTTGATGGTTGGTAATTTCTGCAGTAGTGGTAGCAAGATGGTTCCACTCTTCACAAGTCCAGGGAAAAAATGAATACTGAAAAGTAGAAGTCCTGCAAAAAGGAACGGCTACTTTATGTCGGTGGTCAATGCGTGAGAATAGGTACTAGGGAGGAAAGATGAAATCATCGTGTAGTGAATGATGGTGAAATATGCGGTGACAAAGACACAAGCGATAAAACTTACGGCGAGATGCTAGTGATGGTAGTTCAAGGCTCGATTTCATGTTAGTCACACCTGCGGTTCGAGCATAATTAGACATAATAAACGTGCAGAGTTATTTTGAACCATTTCGAGTGAGTAGATTAGATTGTCATGGAAAGGGTCCCAAACAGAGGCGGCGTATTCCACCTTCGAACGAATCAGTGTTTTATAAAGTAAAAGTTTCAGAGCCTGAGGAGCGCGTGAGAAATTGCGGCGAAGATAAGCAAGTGTTTTGTTGGCGCTGGCGATTATGGATTCAATGTGATCATTCCAGGTTAGTTTTGAGGATATAGTGACGCCAAGATATCTATATGACGATACTACTTCTAAAGGAAAGTTATCAAGATGATATGAAACATTTGCATTAGTAGATCTACTTACACGCATGACTTTGCATATTTTGGTGTTTAATTCCGTGCACCAAGTCTTACACCAGGCGGGCACAGAATCAAGATCAGACTGCAGAATAGTAGTATCGTTAGGACTAGTTATTTCTCGAAATATTACACAATCATCTGCAAACAAGTTGATATGGGAAGATACCCAGGAAGGCAAGTCGTTAATGTAGATTAGAAAGAGGAGAGGGCCAAGCACCGATCCTTGTGGTACTCCTGAGGAAACAGGACTCGGAGGAGAGTCAGTGTTATTAACAGAGACAAACTTGGAACGATTTAGTAAAAAACATTCGAGCCACGCAAGCGGCTTGGAATCCAAATTTAGTAAGTGCAACTTATATAAACGGAGATTATGGCATACTTTATTGAATGCTTTTGAAAAATCTCAAAAAATATACAGTCAGCTAAAGAAGAACGATTAGAGGATGGCATGAAGACAGTGAGTGAAACATACGAGTTGAGTATCACACGAGAATGTCTTGCGGAAACCATGTTGTGAAGGATGTTACCGGTAGATTGCGCACCGGTTGCATTCGGTGCATATTGCGATTGTTCAGTTGTGAAACCGAGGCTCGTATGATTGCAAAAAGCACGCTAAGGGCAGCTCAACTTTCCACGGAAAAAAAAGATGCCGCACTGCTGAGCGAGAAGACGGGGGTGTCCATAAAAGAAAAAAAGTGGGTGGCTGATATTACAGCTGGCTTGATCAGGAAAGAGTGCGAACAGGAGAGAGTGTGGGGTGTGGCTCGGCCGTGTCACGCATAGAATAGATAGATATCCGGTAGTCTGTTACAGTGAGAAAAAGCGTACCTGGAGGAACCTCTGACGTATGGGGTGGATGATTAGAAGTTATCATGAAATAAAGTTTGGAGACATGCCATAGAAACGGCTAACGAAGGCATGTGGACCTCCTGATCACTGGCGGAATCCATTCACCGTGCAGTGAACCTAAGGAAGAAGTTCCCATTTATAACGGATGAAACTTTGGAGCGAAAGAAAAGGCACTAGGCTCATTCCTCGGCGCGTTACCTATGTCACGGTAATTGTGAGAGCAGGTTCAGATACGAGCAATGTTAAAGTGCAGCTGCAACTGTTCCCAGCATTGCCCATTCCCATCAGAAATACACTGACTTACTTTTTTGAACGTTCTTATGAAGCCCCGTCTTTCGCAAATAAAGAAAAAAAAACGCTCCGAGAGAAAACGACTGCAATGATAATCAACAAACAAGTACCATCACTTTTGTATCTGACTTAAGCTACTACGCTCTTCAAGATCGATCTTTCAGGATGCTATATTGTACCTGCGGAACCTTGTGTATTGTAAGTGCCTGTGCAAAGAGTTCCGCAGGACCTATCATAATAGGTATACACTTTCACTTGGCGGGCATAGAGTGTACACAGAATGCATACACGCAGGAGAAACGCAAACTATCATTGTATTCAAAATTTCTATGGTAAATATATTTTCATAGATAGGAAATTGAACATATGTCTGTAAGGAATCGCTGCAATGCGACATTATTTAGGCAACAGTGCTTCAAATGTTCCGATGTATTACGGTTTGAAACAAGTGCCAGAGTTTCGTTATGCTCGTTTTAAATTGAAAGCGAGCCGATTGCGCCCAGGTCTTTGAGAGAAAAACGACAACCGCATATACGCGAATAATTTCGGGGATAAACATTCCTTAAAACAAGATTTGGCTTGAAGCCAAATTCAGTTCCTTAATTCAAGTGCGTAAAGCACCCTGAACGGCTATTAGATAACTGCTGAAGAGACTGGAAGTTACTTTGTCACATGTAATATATAATAAATTCCTGAAACTACAGAAAAATAATTCCCCTTCGGACCTGAACTATTTTGCATGAAATGCTGAAAATCGCAAATAGGAGCAAAAAACAATCATGAAGAACTCACCACGATGACCACGTTAATGCGATTGCACTTAAATGATAGCGGTAGCTATCACACAGTTTTTATATAGTTGTCTGAACACGCCAGGACACGGTATTATTACTTGGCGCAGGTTACTCTCCCAAACACTGCGTTGCCGAAGTTTTCCATCGTTTTCATGTGTAACTCTGGCCCTCGGTAGATGCTCTAATACCGGAGCGGCTAAAATTGAACGGTTTACCCAAAAAGCTCATATGTACCTTTCAAAATTTAACTTTTGTAAGTGTCTTTAGTGGTACTTCTCGAAGCGTCTCTGCTTCAGCTGCCTTTGAACGGGATACCGTTTACTAAAGCGGTGCATTCTTTAGGGCCTACAGTGTAGCTAAATTATTTCTTTCCTAATGGGCGCCGTATGCAGGTCACGTTGTGAGCGCTATTTGGCTAAGCGAGGTGGCAGATTCAGAAGATGTGGCTGAGAGAAAACGGAAATGATTCTACCGCACTGAAAACGGGACGACACAATTTCTAACGCAAAGTGCCACGTCGTTTGCCTGTTATAAGTACCTGTCGCAATCTGAAGCCTTCTTTATTCGAGCAGCTCGTGCGACCAGACCCGAGTTTCGCAGCGTCGCCTCTCGCACAGCCAGCCAGTCACCTGCGGCATCGGCCTCGACGTGAGCCAAGCAATGCACTTCCAGCAACGTGCAGTTGTCCGCAATGCCCTTCGACAGTCTTCGCACAAAGGCGGTGGTGTCTGCCGTGGTCTCGTTCGCAAGGACGACCGACCTGATGCTCCGGCTTCGTTTAAGTACGTCCGCCAAGCCCTCCATGTCTCGAGTGGTCAGGCATCGATGATGCAGCATAAGCTTCCTCAAGCTCTTGTTTCGAGACAGGGATTCTAGCACGACCGGCCACCCCGGATTGGCGCCGTGGGCCTCGACCAGTTGGACGTCGTACGAAACAATCAATTCGAGCTCTCGCAGCACAGTTATGCATTTTAAGTATTCGGCCAGTGGCAAAAAGAGCCTCCGGTTGCCGATGTCTACGCGGATGCTCAACACTGTCACGTGCTCACAGCTTGGAAGTAGATGCAAAGCGACACCTAAAAAGTCGTCGTTTTCTTGCGGGGAGAAATAAATTACCCGGAATGCTTTGCAGCGTATCAAGTCCACGTCGGCTCTGTACTCGCAGGTTCCGATAGAAACTCTTTTGTCGGAGCCAGTTGTCATGAGCATCGAGCAGACTGGTCGTAGCAGTTCGCCGTGAAACCCTGCGTCGATGTGGACCTTCTTTAGATTTCCATTTTGCGGCAGCGCCGTGATGAATGTGGCCCATTGTGATGGGTGGAATATCTGCAGTGGAAGGCCCACTTCTTCCAGCGTATTATTTTGAATGACTGCGTGGAGCCAGCGGTCGCAAACGTCGTGCATTTCAGGCACATGTCGGACGAAGGTCGATAAGGTCAAGTTGCGGATTACCCGATTTTTGCTGATAACCCCAGCAACCAACTCCGCGATTTCTTCGTATCCAGTGAACACATACATGGAGAGCTTCTCGATACTTCTGTTTTTCAGCACGCCCTCAAGAATGGCCATTTGGGTTACCTGATTCACCACCATGTCAAGAGTCACTACATTTAGAGACCTAGTCGTGCCAAGGTATTCGACTAAGGCGTGTGAGTAGGACTCGCATTTGAATTCGCAACTCTGCAACTGTAGTTTTTTGAGCGCGGATTTGCTTAAGAATTCTCTGACGAAAGTCTCCGCCTCCGGCCCTTGTATCAAAAACCCATTGAGATGTAGGCTCTCCAGAGACGATGAAGCCCGCTGAAGCGCCGACAGTGCTGCTACAAAGCCTTCCGAGGAATCCTCGCGCGATAAGTCGGCCTCGCAGTGAAGTGTTTTTATGTTTGTCAAGCTGGGTATGAATGCAGAAACGACATTTAATGCTTTCCGTCCCTGTATATATAGTTTCACGGTCTTGATCCCTGAACTATGACGAAGAGCCTCCCGTACATAGAAGTCTCGGATTGTGACAATGTCGAGCTTGAGGTGGACGGAACCAATGCAGTGATGAGCCCTGAGCAGCCATCGAAGACGGTCCTGGTTCTTTGGCAGCTGACGTAAGTGAACTTTACCAGAAAAATTCCCTAGGCACAGCTGGCCAGACATGTCCGCCTGTTCTCGCAGCTCAAAGTTGGATGCCAGAAGGAGCTTGTTCCAGGTGGACAGCTTGTCGGCAATCTGGCACGTTTGGTTTGCGGCTCCCGTGCAGGGTACGCAGTGGTCGGTGAGGTCACCTTCGAACCCGTTCATGTCGATGTTCATGCCAGTCCCTTGAATACTGGCAGAGGTCATTCCTGGGTAGCCAGCAATGTCTCGCAGGGCTGTCGCGGAGGCTTCGGATTTTGCCAGAGCAACTGCGTATATATTATGATAAAGAAGCGCTGAAAACATTATTCCGATAATTAGCAAGTTTTTGCCCCCCCCCCCCCTTTTAAGCAAAATTTTCAAATTTAGACATTTCAGTTCTCTCGCTGCAGTAACTCCTCCCGTATTGCCTTCTTGACGTCGCGGTTCTGTGCCTGTTCACAGCGGCTGCGTTCTCATTGCGAGTGAACGCAAAAAGCATTTTCGTGGTTAAATTTAACTGCTCATAATTATTTACCATCCAATACATTTTATGTGCTGATCTATCTCTGATGCCTAGAAATGCTGATGGAAGCGAGGGAAACTTGACACAAAGCGCACAGCTGCGTTCTTAAGATTGTGGAGCGAATAAGCAACTGTGGATTCTGGAATTATGCTTTAACGGAATAATTATTTACTATACGATTACATTTCATTGTTCTTTTTTTTTACAAATTCACTCTCAATAACTTGAAACAGTTTTGAACACTTTGTTCCGGTTTTTCTTGATTGGGCACTGTCTTTGGGTGTTACACGCGTAACGAGCCTCTGGTAGCCTAAACTGATCTGTGACCCCACGAACACCAAAGGTTTTTGCTCGTGTTTTGTTTTCTCCCGCCAAACCCTGCCACTTTATTTATAACCTAAAGGTTACAGCTTTTGAAATGTCTCCCAAGAAAATTTAAAAAGAGGCGGCGATGGCTGCTTGTGGCATTGCACAACCTAACAATTGTTGAAGCGAGCATTAAGCTAAACCATCAGAGGTAGCTGCTTTTCAAGAGGGGTTCGCCATTGCCCCTCTTGCAAAGATGTAAGCAATCAAGACTGTAAGCCGCGACTTGGGAGGATCAAAACTCTAACCAGAAATAAGGACAGATTAGCTCCCGAGCTATTGGTGAAAAGCTTTCTGGCTGCGTGTACTTAGCCCGCCTGTCACGCGACGCCACAATACAGCGAAAAACCACCACATCAAACTGACGTCTGCGCACAAAAGATGCATTGATATGCCGAACAAAACTAAATTTTCCTTTCAGAATAGCCGGAGGTTGCTCCGTTCTTAAAGGAATAGAAGGTGGCGGCCCCGCGATTTCTCCGACCATGGCTACTCTGAGCTGCCTGAGAAAATGGATCGAATTGCGCATAGTAAAATTTTTCGCGTCTCTCTGCCAACTTTTCTTCACTGAGGATCTCTTTTAGTGGCATTTTTTTGGCATTCCATTGTACACCGTCGCTATTTTCGACCAGCCACATAAAGCTAAGCAAGGGAAAGCGGGCCAGTAGCTGATGCCAGCACCACCTTAGTCATTCGGTAACCTATTTTCACAGCTCTAGCTCGGCCCTAACAAAACCTTCTATACAGTGCTTCGTGCTCCTTGCCTCTTGAAATCAAGAAAGC
Organism: Dermacentor albipictus; assembly: GCF_038994185.2. Taxonomy (NCBI): domain Eukaryota; kingdom Metazoa; phylum Arthropoda; class Arachnida; order Ixodida; family Ixodidae; genus Dermacentor; species Dermacentor albipictus. The sequence goes on along the minus strand of NC_091826.1, from coordinate 49,145,678 downwards.
CTGTCAATGTAGGTAATGCAATTCTTTTTGGAAAATAACAAAAGTAACCTTCTCTGAACAAGGAAGGTGCTTGACTGGGCTGTCCATACAACGCGGCGAGTCACCGCCTGATGCTCACGTTGGCGGTTACGTAAACTTGGCGTCAAGAGATTGGAATTAAAATAAATTTCAACAGTTTTACGTCATAGGGTCCTGTATTTGTCCGCATCAGAGGACCTAACAAACGCAATTTAAGGAACCACAATGTTCGGGCACATTTGAGGATTTGTTAACTTCGCGTTTCCATATTTGTAATGATAACCAATTTGCAACAGCGTTTGCACAAACTTCCATTCCCTAACTTAAACTTTAGCTTTTGGTGCAGTCACTATAATTTACACTTCTGTTTCAGATGCAGCAAACTTTATTCAAGTTTGTCCAGTTGTAGTCTCATAAAATTCTGTGTGTTTCACGTTTATGTGAAGAGGCGGAGACGGCGCCGAATGAGTAATTTTTTTGCTGTTGTTTTTACTTCATTTGCCATACTTCTTTTTTTCTGAACCAGAATCAATCGTTCGTTCATGCGGGCGTGAAATCTTTCTGCCAAAAAATACCGCTTCCACAACCTAAGTCACAGCTAACCAGAACAGCCTTTGTATCTTTCTACAGCAGGCAACTAAGGGCAGTTGGAATGATGCGAAAGAATAAAAAACATTGCCGAATTATTCCACTTAACCGGGTTTGTCAGCATTTCTTTCATAGCAAACGGTCTTGCCTAAAATAGGTGAAGCCCCATGGACCACCTGAATATCACATGGAGAAGGTTGTTTACTTGGAAGCGCCAGCACTGCGTCCGGCTGTGACGCAGAGTAAATAACTTTTATTTATTTATTTATTTATTTATTCATTTATTTATTTGGTACGTACTGCTAGCCTTAACGAATGCTTTGGCAGGAAAGGGTACATTCATAAAAGGAAAAATACATCGTTCACACAGGGTTCAACGATAATCGTTTACAAGAGGCCTTGGCTTTGGTTTAAAAATAAGCTTATACATACACACGTACAGCGACATAGACAATGCACATTGATGGTGACAACAGAACATAATGTAAAAACCACATTTCATCATGTAGCAACAAAGATATGGTTAGACAGCTTAGACAAAAAAGAATCGAGGGTTGTACAATCGACAACTTCTTGTGGTAACATATTCCATTCTCTGATAGCTTGTGGGAAGTATGAATATCTGAAGGTGTCATTGTGAAACCTATACTCAGATAATTGTTTATTGTGTTTCGTTCTTGAAATTCTAGTGTTATAGTGTACTAAAAACTTATTTTTGTCTATTTTTAGGGCATTGCTCTGGAGAATAAACAGGAATTTTAGTCGGAGATATCTAGCACGATCGCTAATTATTGGAAGTCCAGCTAAGCGTAGAAGTTCAGTTGGGGAATCATGACGACGGTATTTATTACAAATGAATCTTACTGCTTTTCTTTGTACGTTCTCTAACTTCGCTATGGCACATTTAGTGTGAGGAAACCAGCAAATGGCGCCGTATTCTATAACGGAGCGAATGAGTGACGTGTACGCGAGTAGTTTGGTGTTGGGTGAAGCGTATCTGAGGGACCGTTTCAGGGAAAAAAGCGCTGAGAGTGATTTTGTTGCCCCGTATGACACGTGTTTGTTCCATTTTAGATCGGAAGAGAAAATTATACCTAAATGCTTGTATTCTTCTACCCTGTGTAGTTCTCTTTGCTGAATTTCGTATGGAAAGGTTAGTGGTTCTTTCCTTCTCGTTACTGTCATGCAGACAGTTTTTTCTGCATTTAGCGTCATCTGCCAGTCTTGACACCATTTTGCTATATTTTTAAGTGCTTCATTCAGAACAACCTGATCATCCTTGGTATGTATTTGTTTATAAATAATGCAGTCATCTGCGAACATGCGTACCGTTGCATCAATGCCGCTTGTGATGTCGTTAATAAAAAGAAGGAAGAGAATGGGAGCTAAAACTGTGCCCTGAGGCACACTGGATAAAACTTCATCGTAGTCTGAGGATCGCCCTTCGAAATGAACGAATTGTTGACGTCCTGACAAATATGCTTTTAACCACTTTGTAACAATACCGTGTCCCAGAATGCCTTGCAGCTTATGGATTAGTTTTGGATGCGATACCCGATCAAAAGTTTTTGATAGGTCTAGAAAAATTATGTCTACCTGTCCTCGCTTATCGACTGTTAATGCTAGGTCATGAATAGTCTCTATTAGTTGAGTTGTTGTAGACAAACCACTAAATCCATGTTGGTTAGGGTTAATTAGAGAATGACTGTCAACAAAAGTTACGATGTGTTTTATATTAAATGCTCAAAAATTTTTCCTGCTGTACAAGTGAGTGAAATAGGACGGAAGTTTGAAGGATTTGTAGCATCACCTGATTTGTGTATCGGAATAATTTTTGCTATTTTCCATTCTTGAGGAACCTCAGAAGTTTTCAACAATTTTGTATAAATTAGCAATAAGTATTTCGAAGCCCAATCAGCGTACCTTCTGAGAAAAGTATTTGGAATGTTATCTGGGCCGCTGGATGTATTTATATCAAGATTAAGTATTAAAGAAAGAATTCCCGCGTCCGCTATATTTAGCTCACATGGTACTCCACCTATGTCACTTGTCTGTGCGATGTTGTCTGGGATAGTGTTATTGTCTACTGTGAAAACTGATTGCAAAAATTGATTAAATTGGGTAGCCTTGGTTACGGCTTCTGTTGGCAATAAGTTGCTCTTCTTCGGAACCCTAGATTTGAGATAGTGCCAAAATTTATGAGGGGATTTTTTAATGAAGTTATTTAAGGTTTCATCTAAGTACTTTTGTTTAGCAGTTTTCACTGCTATCTTCAACGCGTAAGAAAGTTCGCTAATTTTCGTTGTACAATTGATAAAAAAGTTCTTTTGTTTCTAAGCTTTCTGAGCCTTGCAATTCTGCGTTTTAAATGTATAATCTCTCTTGATATCCATGGGTTCATTTTGCGTACGGTTTTTATTTTCTTAGGAATGAATTTTCTGAGACACTGATCAACATTGGCCCTGAAAAGCACCCATAGGTTATCAGTTGGCATGCTTTCATCGTGGAAACACCGAAAGAATTCTGGGTAAGATTCTTCTAGGAAGTCAAGAACACTAACGTCATCGGCATTTGTCCAGTCGTATATTTGAGTCTTTTTCTTTCGGGCTCGCGGCCAGTTGAGCAATTTTAATGAACATTTGGTTGCTTTGTATTCTTCAATGCCATTGACTGTTTCTCAAGAGATTGTATTATGGGAATATTGTCGCTTAAGAAGGTGAGGTCTAATATATTGCTGGTTTTCGTGGTTACACGTGTTGGTGCATGTATAATCTGCTTGAGGCTAAAGTTAAAGGCAATTTCCAGCAGTGCTTCTGCGCAGGACGGATCGGCAGTTCCGCCGTCAAGCGTTGCCCAGTCTATTGAGAGTGGTTCAAAGCCTACAAACTGAACCTTAAACGATGAAGATGATGAAACGAAAGAACGTCTTTCAGAAGCGTCCCTTCTGCGTCAATCGATAAGCATATATGTATATATCGATAAATGAATACGAGAAATTCCAAAAGTACCAAACGCCCTCTTGCCAACGCAACGCATGTGGTTCGCGCATCGCTCTGTGGTCCTCGGTGTCCTTGAGCGAGCACGCACACTGGCGGACGTCCTCGTTTCGCAGCGTGCCCACGATCACTGAGTGGTCGCCTATAGGTACCACGGGGACAACCGAAGCGGCCACACCTATACTCACCATATATAGGCAACTTGCTGCTATGCGCCGTTGTGTATAGGCAAATGTCGGCCACGAAGCTGGGACTTATAATTACGACTGCTGTTCACGCGTTCCGCTCCCATGCGATTTGCATAGCGGAATCTGGCGAGCGCATACGAGCTGTGGCTTCGTTCTGCCGAAGCGCGAGCTGTCACGAGCTACAACGACGGTGAAGGAGCACGGTACGCACGCCCGAAAAAATGTTTCGAAAAGCCCGGCTCGCTCTGGAACGAGGCAAGTATGCATACTGTCGGTGCCTTATATACGGGCACAGCCTCGCTGCTGTGCTCGCGTTCCAGGGCTGCCGTGCTAATGGTCAGGACACCAGGTGGCTGTACACGACGACGCCTGCTTCGATTGCTCTATCGGGTGCACATTATATAAATCTTATCGGACAGAGATGGGACAGGAACCTACTTGTTCTCCGTTTCATACTCAGCGTGCGACGCCGTGAAAAACCTTGTGATTGCTGTTGGAACGCAGCTACTGCAAGAAGCATGGCTAGCTAGCATCCACGGCTTTGCAGGCTGTGTGTGAAATGGAGTACACAATGTGCCGTAAAATACATGGTAGTTGTGGGGCCTACCCTCTTTCGAGCAAGAATTTCGACAGTCTAACCTCGGTATTCAGAATTGCATCGTAAATTGAAGCCCGCGTGCTTGACTTGAATGGCGCCTGCGTGAAAATGCCGAAGACGCTCACTGCGTTCGCTTCGGCACGTTCACGACAAGCGTCCATCAGAATAACTCAAGCACCAGGTTCGAGTCAAGATGCCCTTCTGAACGCGGGGTTAAATGTACAACTCCAGGAATTTCGAGGGTGAGCGTTAAAGGTTTGCACGTATTCGCACATGCCGAGCTCCTGGAGCTGCGTGAAACGCTGCGACGGGCTGCAAATAAAAAGAAAGAAGGAACACCAAAAAGGAAGACAACGAAACGCAAAATAATCTGAGACAACGCAATGACTCTTGTAAAACATACTACGCATTCCATTCAAAGGTTATAAACTTTTTTTTCACCTTAATGCTGACCGTAAATACAGAGCAATCGCGTGTGTCTGCTGTTCGAATGCAGCTACTGCAAGAAGCATGGCTACCTAGCGTCCACGCCTTTGCAGGCTGTGTGTGAAACGGAGTACACAATGTGGCGTAAAATACATGGTAGTTGTGGGGCCAACCCTGTTTCGATATTCCCTTCAATGTTTTCACTAACTACCTGCTTTCTCGCATTCGAGAGGTGGCCTGTTCATTAAGACTACCGCTGCAGGATAGCTTGACAAGACAGACAAAAACATTTCCCACAGTAATAATGCCCTGACAACAACGCGTCGCCTCTGCTGCGGGTTAAGTTAAAGCAGTACACCTATTTGAGCTGTGTTAAGTGAAAAGTGCATTCATTACTCACCGAGGCAGCTACCACGATCGGGCCAACCAGGTCACACCATTCGGGGCTAGCTGCGGCGATGTTTTGCTTCTTGACAGTGTTGATGATGATACCTTCTGGAATAGCACAAACCCTCCTACAGAGATGTTGTTTCCTATCGAGCGTGTGGCTCCTACCCACTGCAAGCGATTAGCCAGAAAATTAGATAATCACGCTTTTCGATTTCCTGTGCTAATACTGTCCTCCTCTTAGAGCGCGTCTCTTGGGTACTCGTTCCTGGGTTGAGCGTCGGCGTCGCTCTGCGTAACCGCGCGAACGCACTCGAGCCACTGCTCGCGCGTTCGCCGTCGTATTCTTCCACAGCTGGCTCTGATGCCGCTCGCCACGCAAGCGTTCGCATACTGCATCCCCCCCCCCCCCTCCTCCTCTGCGGAGGCGCTGGCGAAAGTGGCCCACTGCCAGTCGGTGCGGTGATTTCAGTCTCAAATTCTTTGCCTCAATACATCGGGAAATGAAAAGACATATCGAGCTGCGCTCACATTTCGCGTTAGGGAGTATCCTAACCGTGTTACTTTTCTTTGTGTGTGTAAACAGCGGAAGAACGACACGCGGACGAAGACGTGTGACGCTTCGAGCTTACCGCTGTGATTTACAAGTTGAGGAACGAAAAGACACGTGTAATTAATTAGCGAAGCAGCCCCTAGTAATGGGAGCGGTGTTCGCGTGTCAATAAGTCATCGATAGTCCCACCTCACAAAGGAATGTGACTCTTAGAAGAAGGAAGCACGCGCAGCAGACGCCAGCGATCGATCATGTTTTTGTGTCACGCTTTGAATTTTCGTTTCGAGTAAACATTTTTCGTGTAATCTCGTGTACGCGTGTGCAAATAAGTCGTATGAACCAATAAATATGTCAGTTGCAAGCCCACGCTTGTGCCTTCTCGTTTCCGCCCCCGAGTTGCCTCTTGCTCTGTGAAGTAGACACGGGGGGACTTTTATTTCATAGTGACTGGGAATAACTTCACAAGGTTCATTCCTGGCTCCGATGCATGCTGTGTTGCTGGTGGTCATTTTTTCGCAGGCCATGCGCGTTACGGCACACCAATCATAATAACCACTGCCTTCCGCTAGCTGATTCCAAGACATGCCTGCAAATTTCGCCGCCTTATCATACTACCTATTTTGAACGTGAAAGCCTTTTAGGATAGGAAGAAAAAAAAATTGAGCTAGATCGGTGAAGGAAACATTCCTTGATGTCGGCAAGGTAATACAGCTAGCTATGCTTTGTTGCGATCACAATTATATGGACGCTGTCGGCTTTACCTGAGTCTCCGCATATTTGTTGTTCTTTATTGCCGGCTTTGACGGCATACACAAACAATACACAAAAGAGAAAACGCTTTAGCAAGGATATTTAGATATTTATGCTGTATATGAGAGTTACGTAGCCATGCTGTTCCTATCACTAATGTGAGTCGCACTAGATCTTACATTCTCGACCAAATTGTTCCTCAGAATTTCTAGAATGACAGCCCAAAAACAAATGTAATAAAACATAACAGTGGCAGCGGATACTTTTTACCCTAAATATATTGAAAGTAATAAACAATAAATATGTTACACAGCGATAGTTCAAAGTACAAAGTGATGTAATTTTAGTTGCGCGGTTCTTTTAGGCCGCGCAATCTCCGCAATGGGCCCACGAAAGATGTTTGAAATATACGCGATAAGGAAAATAGGGATAAGTTGCTGAAACAAAATTTTTCTTTACCAAACAAACATATAGGAAATTGTCCAATGCGTCAGGATACCAACGGAGGATACCTATGAGCACAACAGCTCGACCACCTAACCGTGAGGCCACGGGTGCCTGTCGGTTATTATTATTATTATTATTATTATTATTATTATTATTATTATTATTATTATTATTATTATTATTATTATTATTATTATTATTATTATTATTATTATTATTATTATTACTCGCGAAAGAAGAATTAACTTTTGGAGTCTGAGGAAGTAGTATATCTAGATTCGCGCTGCTACAGCAACTTGCTGTGTGTTCGTACGTTCGCTATAGTCACGCTAATATTGAGGAAGTTGCGCATCAATATGTGGAACACGCACTGTGATTGTTACGCGCCAGGATTTCGGGAGCGCCCTCATGCTGACGCATATACTTTTCGTCGCCATAGTTGGTGTGGCCTGTGTTCAACAAAGTATGATCCTTCTTTCATGATTTTCAGCAAATAAAACTCCACTGTTGACTTAAATTCGGGCATAAAAAGGAAATTATTTCGTTTCAACGCAGACTACTAGCAATCTGAAGCATCGCGTGGTCCGTAACTGAGAAACAATGAATTAATGTGGATACATAAGGCATACTTGGCCGGCTGTGCTTAACTTGCTGTAAACGATAATCTTTAAGGGCCATGGTAATTGGCAGAGGTAACGAACACGCAGAGTGCTAATTCTCCCAGCGAAACCAAGGTGGAATAAGATTACGTGCAAGTATAACTTATTTTCCATCATACATGATTCCTAATTTCATAAAGCTTTAGATTTAAAAAGCCGGCATCAGCTTAAAGCACCCATCGAGTTGAGCTTAAAATTCTTAGTGCCTAGTTCGCACCAAGCTCGTGTCGAGTTGCGGAATGTTTAAAAATATCGCCCCAATCGCAACCGTAGAAAAAACAACCGAATTTCAAGTCAATAACAAATGTGACATCACTCATTTTTTCACCGGATATGGCGTCGCTTTCTTTGCACCGGAAGTGTTCCCTACCTGCACAGTTGGTGCTAAGAGGTACATACCGTTGATGAACTGTCATTTTCTGAACGCATGGGCTTCTATGAAAACTTCGTTAGCACGCGTACATTTGGGTTCTAAGCTAAGGGAGCATGTGGCCCCAAACTTATGGTCACGTGCTTGATGAATCTACAACACTGGAAGAAAACGCGTGTTTTAATAGAGCATGGAAACTATCCTAAAACGCGCGATTTTCTTTAGCATGAGCTTTGCATGCGTGCGATGGACGCTTTCATGAAGTGTTACTGACTGCAGACGGCTAAAAGGTAGTTTATTTCAATTTCAGTGTCCTGAAATGAAATCCACCCTGGCGTCGTAGGGGCTAGAGCACTGCGCTACTAAGTCCAAGGGCGCGGCATCAGATCCCGGCCTCGGCGACCTCATTTCAGTGGGGTCGAAATGCAAATACCCCCGTGTACCGTGCATCCAGTGCCCGTTAAGGAGCCCTGGGGGATCAAAGTTAATTCGGAGTACGCAACTACGGCATGCCTCGTAATGATATTGTGGATTTGGCAGGTAGAAACCTAGAAATGTTTTTTTTTAGGGTCCTCAAATAGAAAGCAACTCGTCACGCTAGCAATACGAAAAACGTCACTCTGGAGAGCAAAATTGTGCGATGTTGAGGACTCCGATGCGACGACATTTTCACGACTGCACGTGTATTTTATGAAACGCGGCATGGAGACGCAGGTAAGCGCCTCCCACCAAAGCGTGGCGTCGACCAACGTAGGCGTCCTTGTGAAACTGAGCAGACGACAGACGAGTCTGTTGTCGCCCGCACTTTGGAGCTTCACGTTAACACTGTGACGTCGGTGAAACATGACTTGCCTCAATCGGAAGTTATCCACCCCTGCTGGAGTGAATCTCGAAGTTGACAACTGTTTGATGATGGTGGTCACGTGATAATAAATTACTGGGGACGAAATCATGCATATACCGGCCCCTGTTATGGTTCCCTAAATGGTGTATATTACCGATTATAGAAAAAAAAACAGTCGCTCGGTAATTCGGTATTTGCACTACGTAAAATCGTTTCAATGTTCGGAAAAAATCTTTTCAATATCGTTATGTCGAATCAGTGTCACTAAACTGCTAAGTGAACCATTGCCTAGATTTCCCCCTGCAAATTCTACCGCCAGTCTCGTCGCCATCAGGAGTGCGGGTCTATGGGGTATGAGCCATTGACTAAGGGGGTGTGTGCCATTCGGCGGTGGCGTTATCGATGGGGCGGACACGTATAGTTCGTACACCCGAAGAAGAACACGCGTACGAGGAGCACCGGAAGGAACAGCCAAGAAAATGCAAAAAGCGCCGGCGCAAAACCGCCACCGATGAAGAACGTTCCCGCGATGCTGAACGAAAACGACAATCGCCAGCCCGGGCTCCTCCGAACGAGCAGCAACGCCAGACTCGCAACGCAATACGGCGGTAGAAGTAGCCGATTGGCCGAGCTAACGACCTTAAAGGCGCGGATGCCAAGTTGCGACGAGATTTTCTAGATAAACATATCGGATATAGTTGCAAAGTGTGCGACCCTCTGCGGTTCTAGAATGACCTGACGAGGATCGGAAATGTACGAGACGGGACTAATCGAGACCGGGCCCTACAAGTACTGCCTCTTACGTCACCAGACGTTCCGGCGACGTGGCCGATTTGAAGGTGTGCGGCACTCGCAAGGAATCTCTGCTGGGAGGTGTGGTGCCCCATTACTCACCCACGAACGGATACGTGTGCCCTCGCATTCCGGAGCCTCTGCCGAAACTGAACATGCCAGAGGCACTTTGCTTTTTGTTTGAGAGCTTTGACTGTCGTCAGCTTTCGCTGCCATTCCATTGTCACAGAGTTGAATGGTTGTCGTTTTTTTTCTTTTATACGCAATGAAATCCAGTATGGCGCGAAATCTGCCTGTCATCGTTTCTTCGGCTTCGGTGTGCATAATGAGTGTATACACGTCATTCTGAGATTTCGACTGTTCATGGTTACCCTGAGGTTATGTGACAGATATGCAAACTATAGGCGCGGCGAAAATTTGTTTGACCGATTGCAGAAGCCCTCGTTGTCTCTCGTAACCGTTCACTCGGTTACGAGGGACAACGCCAACACTCGCAGCAGAAACGGTCGCCTAAGAGCTGCGAGTTAAAACATAGCAGTGATTGCAACGGGGCGTGGCACGAAGTGTTCTGTGAACAGAAATGACGCGTGTTCAAAGCATGGAAGCAGTATTGCTTTGCAGAGCTTAGCGTTTGTAACAAACCACATTAAAGGCATCGAACATCAATTTTCAAGCACTCTCCTTCATAACGCGATTGAAAGCACATGTGAAGTATCTACACCGGTAGCAGTTGATTTTGATATGGCGTACAAACTTTTAAGGTGCAGTTTCTTTATGTAGAATAAACCTTGCACTTATTATGTACTGACGCGGGCAACAGTTTTATTATCAATGCGAACAGCACGTGACAGAAATTGAGCAATTCAAGACACGCGCTGGTTAGGCGGATAAATAGCTGTTTTAAAAAAGGCTGCGATTCTGGCTTAAAAACTGCCGCAATAACATTTTATTCTCCTGGTAACATATGAAGTGGTCTAAAATATGGTAGCCTTGACATTTTGGGGGTCCGGAAGCACATCAGGTGCAAGCAAGCAGGCAAAGCACAGCCATCCCAATTTTTTAAATTTTTTCTTACAGAGAGGCAATCATAGCAAGACAGGAACATGGACACACTTGCGTGTCCGACCAATGGAACAATCGGCTATCGGGGAAGTTTTGTGGCGTTAACGCCGCGGCGCTGACATACCCAGCCCCTCTCCCCTTTCCCCGAAGTCGAGCCGGCCACTTCGCATCGTCTCCCGCGAGTGATAGCAGCTCGAAATAAAAGGACTGTAAACCGGAAATTTTGTGAAGAACAAAAATAGTATGGGAAAGCCTAATGTTGGGGATCTTCGGCAAGACCTGCCAGCAAAAGGTTGGTGGTCAGAAGCGTAAGAGTTTATAATGCTCTGTTTCGCTGTCCGAGTGGCCAATTCCTAACCCCGACCCCCACTGTCTGCGCAGACATGCGTTGTCATCTTCAGCTCCACTCAGCGGCGGACAGAGAAGGTGCTTTGTGGCCCCGCTGCTGTACCAGCACCTTCGGGGGACAGGCACTTGATATGACATCCACGCGAAGCGACCTTAAAGGCTAGAAACATGCTTAGCTTTGTCGCCGACACTAAGTGAAGAAACGCAATCTCCGAAGTCTTGGCAATCATGTACAATGAACTCCACAACAGCAGAAAAGTGTTCCAGCTTTGTTATTTCTGAAACCTTCTACTTGTTTCAAATGCACATTTGCTATTGAAATCTGTACCAAACTCTTAGCAAAGGGGAAACTCCGTCGGGGCACTGCTACATTTAGTTCGTGCCTGCTTGTGCATTCTAATAGCAATAATTTTTTATGCGAAGCATATTACGAGGGCTCAACCCAGCTCCTCAGGCGCGGCGGTGACCATGAAATCACGTGACACCGTGACGTCACGACAGAGGAGAAGTGGCTTTGGCTCAACTCTTGCAAGACGGGCTGGGTGGGAATCGAACCAGGGTCTCCGGAGTGTGGGACGGAGACGCTACCACTGAGCCACGAGTACAACGCTTCAAAGCGGTACAAAAGCGCCTCTAGTGAATGCGGTGTTGCCTTAGAAACGCGCTGTTTCTAAGGCGTGCGTCTCTTGCTCAGGCGCACATTTCGTTGCCGCGCCGAACGCTGCTTTGCTCGACGCTCACCGCGTCCAATGCGGGGCGCGTAGTCGCTGCCCTGTAGCCCATTGTCTTACACCCCTTGGCGGGTCGACGGGAACGCTGTCGCGTTCCACTCTTGAAGGCGAATCAGTAATGCATGAGTTGTTTCTTCGTCTAGCCGAACCAAATATAGCCAAGCAACAGCAGTTCACCAGGCTAAACAGTGGTTCAACAACTAAAATAAAGGCTAGTATGCTTCGCATCCTGGGCTTAACCTTACCTAAGCCACAGCCATTTTTTTTGAAATGGTCAATATTCACACACGGGGTGCTCAATACTACTTTTGTCAGAGGCTACAGTAGGCTCAGGTTCTCTGGGTCCCTGACAAAGTGTTTCATGGCCCAGATGTTTTAGATCTTGCAAATGCTGTCCTTGACATCGTCAACCACGAGGTATCGTCGCACGTGCCTCCAGCAGTCCTCGATCAGGTCATCCAGCTGGATGCGGTCGTCGCTCGGCGGTGGATGGCAAACGACTCGCTCCCTGACCACTCCGGCGGCCCGCATAAATCCGTCCATGCTTTCGGTTCTCTTCAGGCGGTCTTGCACCAAGACCGTGAGCTCTGCTTTGTCGATACGGGCCTTCATGGCAACCTCGTCCAGTAGGGCAGGATACCGGGAAACTCGCTCCAGGGCTCCGGTGACGTACCTGCACGTGACCAGTGCTGCCTTTGGAGAAACTGAAATGTTTGCATGGAGTAGCGTGGTGTATACGGCTTTAAGCTAATCTACGGGATGTTACCGGTATTTTGCGCACCTGTTGCATTCAGCGCATATTGCGAGTGTTCAGTTGTGAAGCCGAGGCTCGGATGATGGCAAAAAGAAAGCTATAGGCAGGTCAACTTTCGATGGCATAAAAAAAATGCCGCACTGCTGAGGAGAAGATGGGGGTGTCCATAAAAGAACAAAAGCGGGTGGCTGATATCATAGCTGGCTCGAAAAGGAAAGAGTGTGGTTTGGGTCGGTCATGTGACAGCGTAAAACAGATAGATGTCCGGTAGTCTGTTAGAGCGAGAACAGGGGGTATCTAGAGGAAGCTCTGACGAATGGGGTTGATGATTAGATGTTATCATGAAATAAAGTTTGCACACATGCCATAGAAACGGCTAACGAAGGCCTAGGGAAATACTGATCACTGGCGGAATCCATTTACTGCGTAGTGAACCTAAGGAAGAAGTTCCCATTTATTACGGATGAAACCTTGGAGCAAAAAAAATAGCACTAGGCTCATTCCTCGGTGCTTTAGCTATATCACGTTACTTGTGAGAGCAGGCTCAGATATGAGCACTGTTGAAGTGATGCTGCAAGTGTCGCCAGAATTGTCCATTCTCATCGGAAATACACTAACTTACTTTTTTAAACGTTCTTATGAGCCCCCGTCTTTCGCAAATAAGGAAAAAAAAACTCTCCGAGAGAAAATGACGGCAATGATAATCAACAAACAAGTACCATGACTTTTGTATCTAACTTAAGCTACTACGCTCTTCAAGATCGAGCTTTCAGGATGCTATTTTCTACCTGCGGTACCTTGTGTATTGTAGGTGCCTGTGCAAAGAATTCCGTAGGACTTATCATAATAAGTATACACTTTCACTTGGTGTGCATAGAGTGTACACAGAAATAATATTCACAGGTGAAACGCAAACAATCAACGTATTCAAATTTTCCACGGTAAACAGATTTTAATAGACAGAAAAGTGGACATACGTCCGCAAGGAAACCCTGCATGGCGACAATATTCAGGAAACAGTGCTCCGAATGAGGGGATCCCCATGTATTACAGCTTGAAACCAGTGCCCGAGGTTCGTTATGCTTATTTGAAATTCAAAGCACGCCGATTGCGCACAGGTCTTTGAGAGGAAAACGACAACCGCATATACGCGAATAATTTTGGTGATAAACATTCCTTAATACAAGATTTGGCTCGAAGCCAAATTCAGTTCCGTAGTTCAAGCGCGTGTAGAACGCATAACGACCATAAGATAACTGCTGAACAGATTGGAAATAAGTGTCACATGTAACACAGAATTCATTCTTGTGACTGCAGAAAAATTATTCCCCTTAGGACCTAAAATATTTTGCATGAAATGCTGAAAACAGCAAATAGGAAAAAAAACAATCATGAAGAACTCATCACGATGACCATGTTAATGCGATTGCGCCTAAACGATAGCGCTAGCTGTCACACAGCTTTTATATATTGCTCTGAACACATCATGACACGGAATTGTTACTTGGCGCAGGTTACTGTCCCAAACAATGCGTTGCCAAAGTTTTCCATCGTTTTCAGGTGTAACTCTGACACTCGGTAGATGCTCTAATACCCGGAGCGGCAAAAATTGAACGGTTTACCCTAAAATCTCATATGTACCTTTAAAAATGTAACTTTTGTACGTGTCTTTAGTGGTACTTCTCGAAGTGTCTCTGCTTCAGCTGCCTTTGAACGGGATACCGTTTACTAAAGGGGTGCGTTTTTTAGGGCCTACAGTGTAGCTAAATGTTTTTTTTCCTAATGGGCGCCGTATGCAGGTCACGTTGTGAGCGCTATTTGGCTAAGCAAGGTGGCAGATTCAGGAGATGTGGCTGAGAGAAAACGGAAATGATTCTACCGCACTGAGAACGGGACGACACAGTTTCTAACGCAAAGCGCTACGTCGTTTACCTCGTGTACCTACCTGTCGCAATCTGAAGCCTGCTTTATTCGAGCAGCTCGTGCGACCAGACCCGAGTTTCGCAGCGTCGTCTCTCGCACAGCCAGCCAGTCACCTGCGGCATCGGCCTCCACGTGAGCCCTGCAATCCACTTCCAGCAACGTGCAGTTGTCCGCAATGCCCTTCGACAGTCTTCGCACAAAGGCGGTGGTGTCTCTCGCGGTCTCGTTCGTAAGGACTACCGAGCTGATGCTCCGGCTTCGTTTAAGTACGTCCGCCAAGCCCTCCATGTCTCGACTGGTCAGGCATCGATGGTAAAGTGTCAGCTTCCTCAGGCTCTTGTTTCGAGACAGGGATTCTCGCACGACCGACCACCCCGGATTAGCGCCGCGGGCCGCGACCAGTTGGGCCTCGCACAGAACGATCAGCTCGAGCTCTCGCAGCACCGTCGTGGATTTTAAATATTCGGCCAGTGGCATAAAGAGTCGCCGGTTGCCGCAGCTTACGGGGATGCTCAACTTCGTCACGTGCTCACAGCTTGGAAGTAGATGCAAAGCGACACCCAAGAAGTCGTTGGGTTCCAACCGGGTGAAATGAATCGCCCGGAATGCTTTGCAGCGTATCAAGTCCACGTCGGCGTTGTACTTGTAGGTTCCGATAGAAACTCTTTTGTCGGAGCCAGTTGTCGTGAGCATCGAGCAGACTGGTCGTAGCAGTTCACCGTGAGACCGTACGTCGATGTGGACCTTCTTTAGATTTCCTTTTTGCGGCAGCGCCGTGATAAATGTGGCCCATTGTGATGGGTGGAATATCTGCAGTGGAAGGCCCACTTCTTCCAGTGTATCATTTTGAATGACTGCGCGGAGCCAGCGGCCGTAAACGTCGTGCAGCTCAGGCACGCGTGTGGCGGCGGTCGATAAGGTCAAGTTGCGTATTACGCGATTTTCGCTGATCACCCCGGCAACCAACTCCGCGATTTCTTCGTCTCCGGTCAACACGTCGATGGAGAGCTTCTCGATACTTCTACTTTTCAGCACACCTTCAAGAATAGCCCTTTGGGTTACCTTATTCACCACCCCGTGAATTGTAACTGCATTTAGAAACGTAGTCATGCCAAGGTATTCGACTAAGGCGCGTGGGTAGTACTCGCATTCGAATTCGCAAATCTGCAAGTCTAGTTTTTTGAGCGTCGATTTGCTGAAGAATTCTCTGACGAAAGTCTCCGCTGCCGGTTCTCTTATCGAAAAGCCGTGTAGATGTAGGCTCTCCAGAGACGATGAAGCCCGCTGAAGCGCCGACAGCGCTGCTACAAATTCTTCCGTGAAACCCTCGTGCCATAATTTGGCCTTGCAGTGAAGTGTTTTTATGTTTGTCAAACTGGGTATCAATGCACAAACGGGACTTAATGCCTCCCATTCCTGGATTTGTAGTTTCACGGTCTTGATCCCTGAATTATGACGAAGAGCCTCCAGTACGTAGAAGTCTGGGTTTGCCTCAATGGAGAGCTTGAGGTCGACGGAACCAATGCAGTGATGAGTCCTGAGCAACCATCGAGGAGGGTCCTGGTTCTGCGGCGGCTGACGTAAGTGTACATTACCAGTAAAATTCACTAGGCACAGCTGGCCAGACATGTCTGCCTGTTCTCGCAGTTCAAAGTGGGATGCCAGAAGCAGCTTGTTCCAGGTCAAAAGCTTGTCGGCGATCTGGCATGTTTGGTTTTCGGCTCCCGTGCAGGGTACGCAGTTGTCGGTGAGGTCACCTTCGAACCCGATCGTGTCGGTGTTCATGCCGGTCTGTTGAATACTGTTTGAGGTCATACCTGGGTAGCCAGCAAAGTCTGGCAGGACTGTCACGGAGGCTTCGGAGTTCGCCACAGCAACTGCGTGTATATTACGAAAAGAAGTGGCGAAAAGAATATTCCAATCATTGGGAAGTTTTTCCTCCCCTTTTTACCCACAATTTTCACATTTGTACATCTCACTTTTCTCGCTGCGTTAACTTCTCGCATAGTGCATTCTTGACGTCGCGGTTCGTTGCCTGTTCACACTGGCGCCATTCTGATGGCGAGTGAACGCAAAAAGCATTTTCGTGTTTACATTTACCTGCACATTTCTTAGTTACCGAGCAACATATTTTATGTGCTGAGCTGGCTTTGATGCAAAGAAATGCTGATGAAAGCGAGGGAAACTTGCCACAAAGCTTATAGCTGGTTCAGTAATATCGTGGAGCGAATAAGCAACTGTGGATTGCCGAATTATGGGTTAAGTGAGCAATTATTTACTTTACGAAGTATTGCCTCCCATTACATTTCATTCTTCGTTTCTCTACAAATGCACTCTCAATAACTTGCAAAAATCTTGAACACTTAATCCAGTTTTTCTTGATGGGGCACTGTTTTGGGTGTTCCAGGCTTAAGGAGCTTCAGGTAGGCTAAACTAATCTGCGAAACCCCGAACGGCACATCTTTTTTCTCGTGTTTTGCTTTCTCCCGCCAAACCCTGCCCCTTTATTTAATACCTAAAGGCTACAGCTTTGAAATGTCTCGCAAGAATGGTTAAAAGAGATGCGGCGACGGCTGCTTCTGGCATTGCACAACCTAACAATCGTTGAAGTGAGCATTAAGCTAAACCATCAGAGGTGGGTGCTTTTCAAGAGGGGTTCGCCATTGCCGCTCTTGCCAAGATGTAAGCGATCAAGACTGTAAGCCGCGACTTGGGGGGATCAAAACTCTAACCAGAAAGAAGGACAGAATATCTCGCGTGCTATCGGAAACCCTTATCATGGAGAGAGGCGGCAAATATGCCTCAGCGCCACGTCAGTCTACAAGCGGGCCGGTGAATTTAGAACATTAAACAAAAGGCCACAATATGAATTCTGCTCACCGCAATCTACGGTTTTTCGTGTGTGTATTCGGATTTTTTCCAGCAATCATGAATGCGCATCTGCTAGGTGCCTTCCTTATTGATAAATGTCACACGTATCTGTTTCAACAAACGTGGTTGGAGTCAGAGCCCATCCTATCGTATCTTTCTTTGTCATCGCCAAGGAATGTAGCGCTGCATTACATTCTTTGACTCGTGGACTCCCATATAAATACGCGAGAACCGAGAAATTCGCTTTTACAGAAATCACTGCACTGGTGATGTCGGCGTTGGGCGCATTTAAGTGAGAATGGTAAAATCCTATGACTGCAGGAAAGCAAATTTTGATTGAGGGTGTCAAATAAAACATGGTCTTAAATTGTCAAAATGAAAAAGAAAAAACAACTTGTGTGCGGAGATTCTTACTCAGCAATAAAAAATTATTCAGCTCTATAGACTGCACATAATATTTAATCTAAATCGGACAGGATTGTAATACATATCGCTTCAAAACAGGACACTAATTTTTGTGAACATTTGCTCAACACTTCTAAACATTGCAATAGTTCCACGTAAATTGTAAATTCAGATATTATGGGCGCTACAACGTAAAGCTGTTCAATCTATTTCTATTGAAATGATGCGATAAGCTAAACACAATTGCTCAAACATTCCTGAGCCACCCCTACTTTGCTTTTATGGCATGCAACGTCACTTAAACCGCGAACAACTCAACTGATACCTCTCCACGATTACTATGCACGATTAGACCAGAGGAGCGAAAAATAATTATTTCAGATTCAACGCATTTTTCGCAATTAGCCCTTCGCTATTGGTGAAAAGCTTCCTGGCTGCGCGTACTTGAACCGCCTATCACGCGACGCCACAATACAGCGAAAAACTAACGTCTGCGCACAAAAAATGCATTGATATGCCGAATAAAACTGAAATTTTCTTTCAGAGTAGCTTGAGGTTGCTCCGTTCTTAAAGGAATAGAAGGTGGCGGCCCCGCGATTTCTCCGACCATGGCTACTTTGAGCTGCCTGAGAAAATGGATCGAATTGCGCATAGTAAAAGTTCTCGCGTCTCTTTGCCAACTTGTCTTCACTGAGGATCTCGTTTAGTGGCATTTTTTGGCATTCCATTGTACGCCGTCGCTATTTTGACCAGCCACATAAATCTAAGCAAGGGAAAGCGGGCACCACCTTAGCCATTCGGTCATCTACTTTCACTGCTCTAGCTCGGCCCCAACAAAACCTTCTATACAGTGCTTCGTGCTCCTTGCCTCTTGAGATCAGGAAAGCCTGTCAATGTAGGTAATGCCATTCACTTTGGAACTAAACAAAAGTAACCTTCTCTGAACAAGGAAGGTGTTTGACTGGGCTGTCCATAAAACGCGGCGAGTCACCACCTGATGCTCGCGTTGGCGGTTACGTAAACTAGGCGTCAAGAGATTGGAATTAAAATAGATTTGAACAGTTTTACGTCATAGGGTCCTGTATTTGTCCGCTTCAGACGACATAACAAACGCAATTTACAGAACCACAATGTTCGGGCACGTTTGAGGATTTGTTAACTTCGCGTTTCCATAATTGTAAAGATTACCAATTTACAACAGCGTTTGCTCAAACGTCCATGCCCTGACTTAAACTTTAGCTCTTGATGCAGTCACTATAAATTACATTTTTTTCTTCAAATGCAACAACCTTTATTCAAATTTGTCCAGTTGTAGTCTCATAAAATTCTGTGTGTTTCACATTTATGTGAAGAGACAGAGACGCCACCGAATGAGTAATTTTTGTTGTTGTTTGTGTTGTTACTTCATTTGCCATACTTCTTTTTTTCTGAACCAGAATCAGTCGTTCGTTCGCGCGGGTGTGAAATATTTCTGCCAAAAAATACCGGTTCCGCAGCCTAAGTCATAGGTTACCAGGAGAGCCTTTGTATCTTTCTACAGTAGGCAACTAAGGGCAGTTAGAAACGCTCCGAAAAAAAGACATTGCCAAATTATTCCATTTTAGCGGGTTTGTCAGCGTCTGTTTAATAGCAACTGAAGTGAAGCAAGTGAAGTGAAAAGCAAGTGAAGCCCCAACGACAGCCTGAATATCACACGGAGAAGGTTGTTTACTTGGAAGCGCCAGAACTGCGTCCTGCTCTGACGCAGAGTAAATCGCTTTTGGTTCAAAGCCTACAAGCTGAAATTTAATCGATGAAGATGACGAAACGAAAGAACGTCTTTCAGAAGCGCCGCTTCTGCGTCAATCAATAAGCGTATATATATCGATAAATGAATACGAGAAATTCCAAAAGTACCAAACGTCCTCTTGCCAACGCAACGCATGTGGTTCGCGCATCGCTCTGTGGTCCTCGGTGTTCTTGAGCGAGCATGCGCACTGGCGGAGGTACTCGCTTCGCAGCGTGCCCAAGCCTGGCCTGCTCGGCATGCTTTTTTTGTTTCAACGCATCTTTCTCACCATCACTGAGTGGTAGCCTATAGGTACCACGGGGACAAGCGAAGCGGCCACACCTATACTCACCATAGGCAACTTGCTGTAATGCGCCGTTGTGTATAGGCAAACGGCGGTCACGAAGCTGGGACTTGTAATTATGGCTGCTGTTCACGCGTTCCGTTCCTGCGCTATTTGCATAGCGGAATCTGGCGAGCGCATACGAGCTGTGGCTTCGTTCTGCCGAAGCGCGAGCTGTCGCGAGGAACAACGACGGTGAAGAAGCACGGGACGCACGTGCGAAAAAATGTTTGGAAAAGCCCGGCTCGCTCTGGAACGAGGCAAGTATGCGTACTGTCGGTGCCTTATATAAGGGCACAGCCTCGCTGCTGTGCTCGCGTTTCAGGGCTGCCGTGCTAATGCTTAGGACACCACGCGGCTATACACAGTAAAATAATTTACACCCTAAAAATTGAACAAGGGTGTAAATGTGTCTACTACTCCTACCCTAAGGGTGTTATCGATATCACTTATCGATATCACTATCGATATCATTATCACTTTTTAGGGTGTAAATTACTTTACTGTGTACTCGACGACACCTGGTTCGACTGCTCAATCGGGTGCACATTATCTTAATTTTATAGGAAAGAGACGGGACAGGAACCTACCTGTTCTCCGTTTCATACTCAGCGTGCAACGCCATGGAAAACTAACGCAAGAACTTCGATAGTCTAACCCACGGTATTCAGAAATGCATCATACATTGAAGCCCGGGTGCTAGACTTGACCCTGCGTGAACATGCCGAAGACACTCACTGCGTTCACGGCGCGTTCACGACAGGCGTCCATTAGAATTAGTCAAGCACGAGCTTCAATTCGAGATGCACTTCTGAACGTGATGGTAAATGTACAACTCCCGGAATTTCGAAAGTGAACGTTGATGGTTTTTGCGTGTTCCCACGAGCCGAGCTCCTGGAGGTGCGTGAAACACCGCGACGGGCTGCAAATTAGAATAAAGAAGGAAAACCGAAAAGAAAGACAACGAAACGCAAAATGATCTGAGACAACGCAATAACTGTTGTAAAACATACTACGCATTCAATTCTAAGGTTATAAAATTTTATTCACTTAATGCTGACCGTAAATAAAGAGCTATCGCGTGTGACTGCTGTTCGTACGCAGCTACTGCAAGCAGCATGGCTAGCTAGCATCCACGGCTTTGCAGGCTGTGTGTGAAATGGGGCACACAATGTGGCGTAAAATACATGGTAGTTGTGGGGCCTACCCTGTTTCAATATTTCCTTCAATATTTGCACCAACAACCTGCTGGTGGTGGTGGTGGGAAAATTTTAATAATTATTGAGAGGGGAGAGGGGAGTAAGAAAAAGGATAAGGTGGGAGGGAAGCGGTTGGGCAGGTCCTTATTCCAGGACAACAGTGATCCTGGCTACTTTCTCCGCCTGGTCCAAGAGGTCCTTTTGGGCCCCCAGCCCCGTCCAGGCGAGGAGGGTCTGCCACGGCTCCCTATTGTAGGTAAGCATCTCAGGCGAGTTCGCTTCTCATGGTCTTTTTGTACCATCCCACGTCACATGTGGCAGTGACGGCGACGCACCGCACCCTGGACAAGCGCCGGCATTTAGGGTGGGATTCAAATGGTTTGCTCTTCCCAAGTGGGAATAGGTGTGCGTCAGTATTCTTCTGTATGCGCGGGCTTCTTGTACCCCAGTTGCCGATGCGGGGAGAGGGGGGGGCAAGGTGCTCTCTCGTGCGACGTTGGTGTTCGAGGATGTCTCGGGCTGTAAGTGGACTATCTTGGAAAGGGCTGTGGTTCTCCTCTCGGTTTGTGCGTTCAAGAGCTAGGGAGTGTGCCCTCTCATTGCCTGGGATGCCCTCGTGCCCAGGACACCATATGATTGCATGTTCTTTTTGGAGTACGTCGCCTAAGATTCTCTTGCGATTCGTGGCAATCTGCCTTGCATGTACATTCTGCATGCTGCTTGAGAGTCGGAGATAACCAGCGCCGAGTGCCTGGCGGTGTCGGTGTGTTCGATTGCAATCGCGATTGCTGAAGCTTGAGCATTGGCTGTGCATGTTGTGTTTATTGAGGCCGTTATTTCGGCTCTTTTCTGCTGCGTGTTGCGAACTGCTACTGTGACGTGTCCTCTAGAAGTCCGAGCGGCGTCCGTGTATTGCCCTTTTGTTTATTCCCAAAGCTTTTGATAAGTTGCTTGGCTCGGGCTTGTCTTCGGCCTTTGTGGTATTCGGAATTCATGTTCTTTGCTATGGGTGTGGCTTGTATTTGCTTCCTGATGTGGCCTGGTATTTGGTGGATTTGGTCACTACAATATTGCGGTTTCACCGAATATCTTAGTTCAGTCAGTAGTTGTTGTCCGGCTTGTGTGTGACACGGGCGCTCTGTCTGATTTATTATAACCGCTGCCTTGAGCTCTTCAAAGGTGCTGTAAACTCCAGTGTCGTTTAGTCTTTCATTTCCGGTGTTCACCGGTAATCCAAGCGCCACCTTGTACGCGCACCGTATAGTCTGGTCCACCATCTTGATTTCTGTGCGATTTAAGTTTTGATAGGGTAGAGCATATGTTATCCGGCTGATGACAAAAGCATGAACGAGTCGTATCGTTTCGCTTTCGTATAGGCATCTCCGTTTCTTTGTGATTCTTCCTATTAGTCTCGCTATTTTCTTCATTGTCACTATCAGGTTCGCGATAGTGTGATCCGCTCGCCTGTTGTTTTGGATCCAGAGGCCCAAGACATGAACCTTGGTGTTTTCTGCAAGCATTCGGTTCTCTAGTTGGAGGCGTAGGTTTGGCCTGTTATGGTAGTTTCGTCCATGGACTCTGATCCGTTCGGATTTTTCTGGTGCACAGGCCATGCCGTGTTCTGCCACGAAGTGTTGGACGGTGTTGATGGCTTCTTGTAGGGTGCATTCCTTGTGGTCTAACGATCCTTTGTGCATCCATAAGGAGGTATCATCCGCATAGAGCGCGAATTTGAGATCTTGGATTTGATGCAACTTTCTCGCCAATTTTTTCATACCAATGTTAAACAATAATGACGAGAGTATAGCTTCCTGTGGAGTTCCTTTGTTGGGGAGAAGGAGGTTGGGTGATCGCACATCTTCTAAACCTATCGTGGCAGGCCTACAAGTTAAGAATGATTTGACGTAGTCAAAAATTCTCTTTCCGCATCCCATTTCTTCTATTTCCTCCATGATGAGCTTATGGGACATAGTGTTGAAAGCGCTCTTTAAGTCCAACGCCACCACTACGTTTTCTTCACCAGTCACCACGTTGTTTGTTACTTCGTCTCTTAGCCTATTGAAAACATCCCCTGTTGAAAGAAGTTTGCGGACACCGTACATGTACAGCGATAGGAGGTTGTGACTTTCGATATATTCTGTTAATCTGGTGAGTATCACTTTTTCAAACAGCTTCCCAAGACATGACGTAAGTGAGATTGGTCTCAGGTTCTGAATAGTTTTCTGTTTTCCCAGTTTATGGATTAGGATTATGCTCGCTTCCTTCCACTCCTGTGGAATAGTACCAGTTTCCCATATGCCCTTCTTGAAGTAGTCGACTAGTCGTTCTAGTTGCTCATTGCTGAGGTTGCGCAACATCGCCTTGGTGATGCCGTCCCCTCCGGGTGCTGTGTTTCGTCTGAAGTCCTGTGCCGCTGCATACAGTTCCGCAACCAAAGCGGGCTCATCGAGAGGTTTGTTTGCCGGCCCTTTCTAGCTGAGAGATTCGACGATATCGCCCCCTGTTTTAATGCATTTGTCCCTGAGCGCTTCGATCAGTTCATCGGGGTCACCTTTGTATTCACCTACAAGGGTACGTATCGTTCTCACTTTTGCCGTCTTTGTAGAGTCCGGGGCTATTATGCTACGTAAGATAGCCCATGTCTTAGCTGTGGATAACGTCCCTCTCTGTGAATCGCAAAATTTGGAGCCAATTTTCCGCTTGCAGCTCTCTGGCAAACCCATTTGCTTGCTCTGTTAGCGTTACTATACTTGCCCTCAATTTTCTTTTCAGTCTTTGAGTTTTCTTGGTTAAGCTGCGCCGGCCCTCCCACAGGTGCAGCAGATGTGGGTCAACTGCAGCTGTTTTCGCGTTAATGGATATGTTTCGTGTTGGGGCTTCGTTTCCGACTATGAGTTCCTTTGCCCAGTCCTCAGCTGTGTTGGGGGGTGTTGTGGACATTGGATATTTCCTGTACGCCGTCCACTTTGTGATTCTGGCCTGCTTTGGTGGAAGTTTGAGGCGGGGTGTGGTCATTGAATAGTTAGTAACATAGTGGTCACTTCCCAAATTTTCGTCTAAATTTCTCCATTGCCCATCCAATATGTTTAGCGTGAAGGTTAGGTCGGGTCAGGTATCCCCGCGCACGCTATTTCCTAATCTAGTAGGTGTTAGTGGGAGAGTTCCTAGTTCTAGATCATATTTGTCTCTAATTTCTTTCAGGCTTCCACGCATTCTTCCAGGTGGCGTTTAAGTGCGGGGATCTCCAGCTTAAGTTCTTCTAAGCTTTGCATGAGTTGCCTATTTTCTAATACATTCTTTTGGTATTCTGAGTTCGATGTTATTGGAGCCGTGGTACGAACCATCCCGGCCCAGCTCACTATGTTGTCGGTGGGTTCCTTCTTCCTTGCTGGAGTGGGAGATCTTTGCCTGGATCCTATAAGAATGGGCTGGCGGTTGGAAGGGGGGTGGTCTGAAGTGTCAGAGTCCTTATGTCGCCTTCGTCACTCAATTGATCGGGATCGCTGTCCTCGTGGCGAAGCCGCTTGTAGGTATTCTTGTCGCTTTATAGGCGGCCATCCGTCATCGTCCGTTTCACCCATGTCGTACCACCATGGCCTTGGTACAGGCTCCTTGATCGGAGTTTTGAGTAGTCTGGAGGAAGACTGCCTATGCGTTTCGTTGTACTACCGTGGCTGTTTCTACCGTTTCTTGCAGTCCTTCGAACCGGCCAGATGTTCCTTTCCACAAGTGCATCAAGTGGGTTTACATTCGTTCTCTGGCTCTGCCTCCTTAGTGCCACACTTGCTGCCTACTGAGGTACGGGGTTGAGGGCACACGCCCATCCTGTGGCCTGTTTGTATGCAGGCGTTGCAGAATTGTGCGGTGTTCTTGCATGGGTAACAGGGAATTTCTCCTCCCATGTAGTAGACAAAGCGTGGTATCATGGGGCCATAGAAAGTAATGACCGCTGTCTTTGTTTCCCCGAGCATACGCGCTCATAGTATTTCCATTCCTTGCGTTCTGATGCGCAGGTTGGCTGGTTGGCTCTCTCTGTTTCTTGTCCGGCCGTCACGTAAGCATTTACTGCGTGTTGTTTGCTGTTGATAACGAGCGTCGTTATCTTCCTGACTATATCTGCTACCTCTTGTTTGGGGGTAGATATGATAACGATGTTTGATCCTGTCTTTAGTCGTAAAAGGAAGTGTTCCCCTCTCATCTTCCTTTGTGTGGCCACGGTGACCGCTTCGGAAATCTGTGGAGCCATCAAGTCATTAATTGGTAGCCCTTGATGTGGTCGGACAATTATTTTGAAGTCTTCCTTTGGTAACGGAGGTAGTCTGTTGACTCGTGGCTTTTTCTTCATCGGCGGTTTCTTGGCTGGTCCGAGGTGCTGGCTCGACGAGTCGTCGGCACCCCCTGCTCCCATGGATTTTCTTCCAACTCTAGCGAGAGCCTTCTTCTGGCGAACAGTTAACACCGTTTGCCAGTCTCCTTCATTCTCCTCCTCTTGCCCGACGCGTGTGACGGGCATATCGGTGTCTTGTAGGATGATACTATCCCCTTCGTCGGTGCCTCTGTACCCTATTTGTTCCCGGTCCAGGTCCGAGAGCATCGCTCCTTCTTTTAGTGGTTCGTGCGAGCTTGAAGCTTCAATGTAGTTTGGTTTAGGCGTGCTCGTCATAGCGTTCGTCGCCCCCGTGGGCGTCGCAGCTCCGGACGCAGCCGGCGTCGCCATCTGCTGCGGCAGCGCGCACGGCGTCTCCCGCGAAGCAGCCAGCAATCCGCACACGTGTGGCTGGCGCGTCCCGGCCCGTATTTACGAAAAGACGAAGGGCTCACCGCTAACACTGGTATGTGCAGAGTCCTTAGATGTTCCCGAATCACGTATTCCACACGACATTCAGCTCACAATAGGTTGTCGAAGCTTCAATAACCGATCATTACCCAACATTCGTTCGCTTAACTTCTACTGCTGGCACTACCGATACAAGCATCACAAGAAAGAAGTTTAATTCGTCAATGTTTATTGAAATAATTGCCGCTGCTGACTGGTCCCCAGTAATGGCATGTGATAACCCTGAAACTGCCTATAATACATTCTCACAAATAATTTCTAATGCTATTTCAGATTCCGCGGTAGTCCTTAATTGTAAAAAAACGTTTTCAGCTCCTCGTAACCCATGGTTATCCAGTAGTTTGCTAAATTGCTTAAGGAAGAAAGATAACCTTTACAGAAAAACAAAGAAACAGCCATTTAACACAGCACTTCACGAAAGATATAATAAGTATTCCAACTTACTAGGAAAACTACTCAAACAGGCTAAAACGACGTAATATGAAAATGAAATTAAGTCTGCAGGTAATGATGTGAGAAAGCAATGGAAAGTATTAAACACTTTTTTAGGTCGGTCGAATCATAATTCCGAAATAACTGTGATACAATCGGGGGATCTTCTCCTTGATAATCCCTTGGACATTGCAAACTGCTTCGTTAATTCCTTCTGTGCTGATAATGAAGAGTGCGAAGATTCATTGACCGAAACTTACCCCCGTGTGCCCCATAGCTTTTTCCTTCATCCCGCAACACCTGAAGACATAGTCACAGTCATTTCCAGTCTAAAAAATACAGGTCCTGGTCTCGATAACTTCAGCCCATCTCTCATAAAAACGATAGCGTACCTAATATCTGAAATATTCTGTCACATAGTGAACCTCATCTTTAAAACAGAAATATATCCAACTTCTTTGAAGAAAGCCAAAATAATCCCTGTATTCAAGAAGGGAGATAAGCGTCTAACAGCTAATTACCGCCCTATAGCTATACTTTCATTCTTCAGTAAAATTATCGAAAAACTAATCGTAACACGCTTATCAAGCTATTTATCAAAATTTTGCATCCTATCACCAAATCAATTTGGGTTTCGGGAAGGTTACTCAACTGATTTGGCATTAATATTTCTAACAGACAAGATTCGGCAGGCAATTGACACTGGAAATTTCGCTGGTGCATTATTTATTGACCTTTCTAAAGCATTCGATTCACTTGTTCATAACATCCTTTTTGCTAAATTAGACTCTATTGGTATAACTGGCCCGGCACTGCAATTACTACGTAACTATTTAAAAGATAGAGAATACACTGTATCAATCTGCAGCACTTACTCGCACCCTAAAACAACTAACATTGGTGTACCACAAGGATCTATATTAGGGCCTCTCTTGTTTTTAATATATATTAATGACCTCCCAAAGTACCTAAAGTCCTCTGACTGTATCCTTTACGCTGACGACACTACCATCTTCTCCTCAGACAAAAGTCTTGATTCATTGATGTGTAAGCTTAATCACGACGCGGCAAATATTGTAACCTGGTGCCAACTAAACAGACTACACATTAATACTACCAAATCTAACTTCGTGATCTTCTCAGCTAAACAAAAACATATCTCAGTGTATCCATCGCTAACCTTTGCTTCCAGTGCGATTTATCCTACTGATAGTGTACTGTTTCTTGGCGTCATATTAGATAAACACCTAAAATTTGACGACATGTTTTATCCTTAACAAAGAAGGCAGCATATGGAATTAGAATATTAATTAAAGTTCGCAATTTCTTTAAAATGAAGACACTCATCTCCCTCTACTACGCTTTTATTCACACGCATATTAATTATTGCATATCATCATGGGGAAACACGTATCCCACACATTTATCTCCACTACAGCATACACAAAATCAAGCAATTCGCATCATTACACGCAGCAGCTACAAATCGGAAGCATCTCCATTGCTCAGATCTAACGGCATTTTATCGTTACAGAAATTAAATAAATACTCACTTGGACTACTTGTTTATAAATCTTTTAACGGAAAGCTCCCATTCCCTATAATTACTACCAGCCAGTATCCATATTCCACGTCTACCCGTTTCGCTTCTACCAACAGCTATTTACTACCAAAACCTAGAACTAATTATGGTAAATTTACTACTAATTTTTCATCCACACTACTTTGGAACTCATTACCGTGTCATATTAAGATATCCTCTCATTTTTACACATTCAAGTCAAACCTTCGTAAATTTTTGCACTCAATATAACAATGTGATCGTTATCATTTTATTAATAAGTGTTTTGTGTCGTTAAATGTTTTACAGCGTAAGCAAGTGACTAACTTAATATGGTGTCTTTTGTGTTTTTATATAGCTGCTTTGTATTTATATATCCTACTCACTTGTAATGGGAGGTCCCCTGTACAGTCTGTTGACTATGGGACCTCCCTCTGTATGTATGTATAATCCCCATTTGTAACCTTATTAATATGCAAATAAAGAACTCTTGAACTCTTGAACTCTTGAAAAAAAGATGCAAAACCACGGAGCTCCATGCAGAGCCCACCACTCTGCTATAGGCTCCACATCGGCATTCCAACAACCTGCTTTCTCGCATTCCTGAGGTGACTACCGCTGCAGGATAACTTCACAAGACAGACAAAACGTTTCCAACAGTAATAATGCCCTGACAACAACGCGTCGCCTCTGCTGCGGGTTAAGTTAAAGCAGTACACCTATTTGAGCTGTGTTAAGTGAAAAGTGCATTCATTACTCACCGAGGCAGCTACCACGATCGGGCCAACCAGGTCACACCATTCAGGGCTAGCTGCGGCGATGTTCTGCTTCTTGGCAGTGTTGATGATGATACCTTCTGCAATGGCACAAACCCTCCTAGAGAGATGTTGTTTCCTATCGAGCGTGTGGCTCCTACCCACTGCAAGGGATTGACCAGAAAATTAGATGATCACGCGTTTCGCTTTCCCGTGCTAATACTGTCCTCCTCTTAGAGCGCGGCTTTTAGGTACTCGTTCCTGGGTTGAGCGTCAGCGTCGCTCTGCGTAACCGCGCGAACGCGCTCGTACCACTGTTTGCGCGTTCGCCGTCGTATTCTTCCACAGGTGGCTCTGATGTCGCTCACCCCGCAAGCGTTCCCATACTGCCTCTCCCCCCCCTCCTCCTCTGCGGAGGCACAGGCGACAGTGGCCCACTGCCACTCGGTGCGGTATTTTCAGTCTCAAACTCTTTGCCTCAATACATCGCGAAATGAAAAGACGTATCGCGCTCTGCTCACGTTTCGCATTAGGGAGTATCCTAATCATGGGAATTTAGTTGTGTGTAAACAGAGCAAGAGCAACATGCGGACGAAGACGCGTAGTGCTTAGAGCTTACCGCTGTGATTTCCGGGATGAGGATCCAAAAGACGCGCGCAATTAATTAGCGAAGCAGGCCACTGTTAATGAGAGCGGTGTTCGCGTGTCAATGGGCCATCGGTAGTCCCGTCTCATAAAGAAATGTTACTCTTCGAAGAAGGAAGCACGCGCAGCGGACGCCAGCGATCGATCAGCTTTTTGTGTGACGCTTTGAATTTTCGTTTCACGTAAACATTTTTTCGTGTAATCTCGTGTACGCGTGTGCAAAGAAGTCGTACGCGCCAATAATTATGTCAGTTGGAAGCCCAAGCTTGTGCCTTCTCGTTACCGCGCCCGTGTTGCCTCTTGCTCTGTGAAGTAGACGCGGGGGGACTTTTATTTCATAGTGACTGGGAATTACTTCACAAGGTTCATTCCTGGCTCCGATGCATGCTGTGTCGCTGGTGGTCATTTTTCGCCGGCCATGCACGTTACGGCACGCCGACAATAATAACCACTGCCTTCCGCTGGCTGATTCCAAGACGTGCCTGCAAATTTCGCCGCCTTATCATACTACCTATTTTGAAGGTGAGAACCTTTTAGGATAGGAAGAAAAAAAAATTGAGCAAAATCGGTGAAGGAAACATTCCTTGATGTCGGCAAGGTAACACATTCAGCTATGCTCTGTTGCGATCACAATTATATGGACGCTGTCGGCGTTACCGTGAGCCTCCGCATATTTATTTTTCTTTTTTGCAGGCTTTGACGGTATACATGACGGCAGTGGGCCACTGACGGTATACAGTGGCCCACTGCCACTCGGTTGCCTCACCGAGTGGCAGTGGGCCACTGTCGCTAGTGCCTCCGCAGAGGAGGAGGGGGGGGGGAGGAGACCGGAATATCCTTGCTAAAGCGAAAACGCTTTAGCAAGGATATTTAGATCTTTGTGCTGTATATGATAGTTTACGTAGCCATACTTTTCCTATCACTAAAGTTGGTCGCACAAGATCTTACATTCTCGACAAAATTCTTCCTCAGGATTTCGAGACTGACAGCGCAAAAACAAATGTAATAAAACATGGCAGTGCCAGCGGATGCTTTTTATCTTAAATATTTCGAAACTAATAAATAATAAATATGTTAAACTATCATAGTTCAAAGTTCAAAGTGATGTAATTTTAGTTGCGTGGTTCTTTTAGGCTGCAATTTCTCCGGAATCGGCCCACGAAAGAGGTTTCAAATATACTCGATAAGGAAATATAGGGATAACTTGCAAAAACAGATTTTTAACGCGATAGCGTTAAGGAGCTCGTGTCGCAGAAAAGCCGGTGTCGTCGGCGTCGGGTGTCGGCGTCGGCGTTTGCGGCGTTGACCGTGAGCGATAAATCACGGCAGGCGCTTCATAAATAAAAAGCAACTTCCAAGATTGGCCCGATGGGAATCGAACCAGGGTCTCCGGAGTGTGAGACGCTACCACTCAGCCACGAGTTCGATGCTTCCAAGCGGTGCAAACGCGCCTCTAGTGAATGCGGTGTTGCCTTCGAAACGAGCCGTGGTAAGTTCTACTGCGGTGTATATCGGTAATTATGAACATGTAACGTGCAGAAGTCACAATTACACGAGTTGCGAAGTGCGTTTCCGCTGCATTTCTTCTGCGCTTTCCGCACACGCAGAGCCATCTCGCGGCAAACACAGAAGACCCCCTCCTCTCAATGTACCGCGCTGCCCCGACAGGAGGCGCGCCGCGCGCGCATTGGGACCGCTGCCAGGCGCGTCGCGGGACTCCCTCTCCCCTGACGACGCTTCGCCGTGCTCCCGGTTTAGATCACTATCTATCTCTCTGCCCGTACCGATCACGACGTTTGGCTGGCGTAGATCGTTTCCCCTCCGAGACACCGAGTTCTTTGGTTCGTTCCGTTCGCTCAGGCGCACGTTTCGTTGCCGCGCCGAACGCTGCGTTGCTCGACGCTCACCGCGTGATAGGTGGGCGCTAAGTCCGATGCGGGGCGCATCGTAAGTGATCGCTGTGCCGTAGCGCATTGTCGACCCCTTGGCGGGTCGACGGGAACGCTGTCGCGTCCCACTCTTGAAGGCGAAGCTTAAGCGTCCTCCAATTTTTCCTTTACCAAATAAACATAAAGGAAACTGTCCAACACGTCAGGATTTCAACAGAGCACAACACCTCGACCACCTAACCGTGAGGCCACGGGTGCCTGTCGGTTATGTGGTTATTATTATTATTATTATTATTATTATTATTATTATTATTATTATTATTATTATTATTATTATTATTATTATTATTATTATTATTATTATTATTATTATTATTATTACACGCGAAAGAAGAATTACGTTTTGAAGTTTGAGGAAGTACTATATCCAGATTCGCGCTGCTACAGCAACTTCCGGTGTGTTCGTACGTTCGCTATAGTCACACTAATATTGAGGAAGTTGCGCATCAATATGTTGATCACGCATTGTGATTGTTATGCGCATGCATTTTGCGAGCGCCTTGTGCTGACGCACATCTTTTTTCGTCGCCATAGTTGGTGTGGCCTGTGTTCCACAAAGTATAATTATTCTATCTTGATTTTGAGCCAATAAAACTCCAATGTTGACTTAAATTCGGGCATAAAAACGAAATTATTTCGTTTCAACGCAGACTACTAGCAATCTGAACCATCGCGTGGTCCGTAACTGAGAAACAATGAAATAATGTGGATACATAAGGCATACTTGGCCGGCTGTGCTTAACTTGCTGTAAAAAATAATCTTTAAGGGCCATGGTAATTGGCGAAGGTAACGAAGACGCAGAGTACTAATTCTCCCAGCGAAACCAAGGTGGAATAAGATTACGTGCAAGTATAAGTTATTTCCCATCATACATGATGCCGAATTTCATAAAGCTTTAGATTTAAAAAGCCGGCATCGACTTGACGCACCCATCGAGTGGACCTCAATATTCTTAGTGCCTAGTTCGCACCAAGCGCGTGTCGAGTTGGAGAATGTTTAAAAATACCGTCCTAATCGCAACGCCTGAAAAAAAGAATCAAATTTCAACTCAATAACGAAAGTGAAATCACCCTTCTTTTTTTATTGGATATGGTGTCACTTTTTTTTCACCGGAAGTGTTCCCTTCTCGCTGTTAGGGATTGCGTCTGACACCACGTGGCGACAGGAATTTCGCCCGACCTTCTACCAGGATTCGTCGAAATGAGGGTTGACCTCTCCTGCGATGCTTAACGTCAGGCACCTTGCGCACAAAGGGCCTTCTACCAGAATTCGTCGAAAGGAGGGTTGACTTCTCCTGCGATGGTTAACGTCAGGCACCTTGTGCACAAAGGGCCTTCTACCAGGATTCGTCGAAAGGAGGCTTGACTTCTCCTGCGATGGTTAACGTCATGCACCTTGCGCACAAGGGCCTTCTACCCGGATTCGTTGAAATGAGGGTTGACTTCTCCTTTCCTTGCTCGGTAATGCAGGAGGAGGGGCCCTCTCTCTGTGCCTGTCACGTGACATCAACGGAAGCAAGATCCCGCTCACACTTGTAGAGAGCCTATTTAAGGGGCTCCGAAATGTACTTTTATATACTTCATGCTTTTCTTCTTTTCTTTAAACTACCTTTGAATAAACCGTGCAATTTTCGCACTAGCAAATCCTCTCGCCCTTGCTCGGTCGCAATGGTCTAGAGGATGCCTGCAGCCCGCCGACAATGCCACGATACCCAATAAGTAATGTCGATCGAGCTTCGATAGGCAGGCGCCGCTACTTCTCGGCAGCAGTACGGTACGCTACCCTGGAGTATGCAACAAACTGGTGGCAGCGGTGGGATACGGAATCATGGAGACCCCAACTTGGACGACAACTACGAGATCGTAGCCTCTTCGTCCTGGCGACAACGTTCGGAAGGAAGGTGTCTGGATCATGACTGCATATGGTGAGTGCACGGCTTTTCTTCACTGAGATATCACTTGGCTTTTACGTATTTTTTGGAAAGTACATAGCAGTGATTTTGCTTTAAACCGTTGACGGAAGTTTGAGTACGTCAAGGTTGTATAGAGTGAAGGTTTAGCAGCACTAAGGGCAGCCATGAACTTGAAGGCACTAAAGAAGCCGGAATTGTTGAGCTTGGCCAAAGAGTTGGGCCTCCAAATTGCCTAATCAAAGAGAAAGCCGGAGATCATTGAGGCGATCGAAGCGACCGGGGCAGATGACGAGGAACTGACGGAATGCCTAGACAGCATTCAAGAGAAAGAGGAAGAGCGTAAGCGCCTAGAGGAAAAAAAGAGCGTGAGCGCGCCGCACGTGAGGCCAAAGAAGAGCGCGACCGTGTTGCACGCGACGCACTCGAAATGACGCGCCTAGAGATTGAGCTTCTGAAAGCACAAAATAGCGAAAGACCTAGCACAGAGGCACGTGAAAGCGAGCGCAGAATGACAGACCTAATGGCACCCTACTCAGTAGAAGGGGACATAGGTCTTTTTCTGGTACAGTTCGAGCGCACGTGTGAGAAGGCAAAATTCGCGAGAAAAACGTGGCCGCAACGCTTGCTTACGTTACTGCCACGGGAGGTAGCTGATATTATCGCCCGCATGGGGAAAGAAGAAGCAGAGGACTACGATGAAGTCAAAGCAAATCTGCTTAAAAAGTATAGATTATCAGCTGAAGCATTCAGGCGAAAGTTCAGGGAAGTCGAGAAGACCAAAAGTGAGTCATATTTAGATTTTGCATACACCTTGGAGGTAAACCTGAAGGAATGGCTCAGAGAAGAGGGTGCACTCGGCGATGCCGAAAAAACAATGCAGTGCGCTGCTTTAGAACAGTTCTATCGCCGGCTGCGAGTAAACATCAAGCATTGGGTTCAGGATAAGCCAGGCGTAGACACTATCACTAGAGCGGCCAATCTCGCTGAGGAGTACGTAACCCGCCGTGCATTCGAAGACAACGAAGCTCCTAAGAAGGAGGTGTATAAATACAGACCCGACAAGCCAGAGCGATGGTCGAAGTCAAGTCAGTATAAATCTAAGGAAAGGTCAGATTCAGTGAAAAGTAGTGACGAGAACACCAAGGGAAGGGAGGAGTCACCCGAACAGAGGGCAGAAAGGCAAAAGAAAAAGGCTTTCGAGGTCAAGAAACCAATAGTTTGGTACAACTCCCAGCAAACTGGGCATATCTCCGTGGGATGCAGAAATCCCAAGCTATTATTGATGTCACTAAGTAGTAACGCAGAAAATCTGAGCTTGATAGAACCATACATTCAAGATCTCGTGGTAAACGCCAAACCGTGTAGAGTGCTTCGCGACTCGGCAGCCACAATGGACGTAGTGCATCCGTCGTACGTAGAGGAAGGCCAGTTCACGGGAGAATGGGCTTCGATAAGGCAAGCCGTAGAGGCCTCGAGTGTTTGTCTCCCGGTGGCCAAAACTCGTATTGAAGGCCCTTTCGGAGTACTGGACACTAAAGCCGCCATCTCGGCACATCTTTCGCCGCAGTATCCGTATTTGTTTTCTAACAAATCAGAGGATTTGCTACGACCCCAGGGAATCAGGTTTAGTGAGGGAACAGTGCAAGCCCTAACTCGTTCCAAGGCAGCGTACGAATGTCCAGTGGTGGAGAAAACAGGTTTGACAGCTGATCCGTCAACCAGTACTGAACAGGACAGCCCTAAAGGGGATGAGGCGGAAAGTACGCCAGCTAATGAAAAAAACCAGGAAAGCAGCGGAGCCTGAAATGTCGCGAGAGGCAGAATGTAGGAGAAAGTTGTTAAACGTAAGCCCTGCCACAATGATTGCTGAGCAGGAAATGCGTAAAGCACAAAACAATGCTGAGCATTACTATGACGGATGGCTCGCACGCGACGCTTTGAAGTTGGGGAAAAGCCAATGATCGTGAAACCTTATTTGAATAACCGATCTGAGGAGTTGCCTGTCGACTTTCCAGAGTTAACAGCAGTGACGGAGACAAAAGACATTGACGTGACCATTGATAAGTTAGTAGAACAGGCGGAGTTGAATCCCAATCAAAGGGCCGAACTGAGGGAACTCGTGCTTGAATTTAAAGACGTATCTTTAGGCACACTGGGCAGGACAACTGCGATCGTTCACGATATCGAGTTAACCTCGTCGGACCCAGTTCGTTCGAAAGCTTATCGCGTTTCGCCTTGTCAACGTGAAGTCATGACCGCTGAAATAAACAAGATGTTAGAGCTAGGTGTAAGCGAGCCAGGAGAGAGTGATTATACCTCACCTCTTATCTTGTTTGAGGTCCCAGAAAAAGAGCCGCGGCCATGCATCGACTACCGCAGGCTCAATTTAATCACGAAGGACCAGACTTATCCAATACCGCATATCGAAGAAAGGCTTGAGAAAGTGAGCAGTGGTAATTTCATCTCTACGCTCGATTTATTCAGAGGGTATTGGCAGGTTCTGTTGACCGAGAGGGCAAGCAGGCTTGCAGCGTTTATTTCCCCGATAGGAACCTCTCGTCCGAAAGTCCTGAGTTTTGGATTGAAGAATGCGCCATATTGCTTCTCTAGCCTTACGGACCAGGTGCAACGAGGAATGGGGGACTTTGCACTTCCCTATCTCGATGACATAGCTATCTTTTCTTCATCGTGAGCGAACCATATGCAACACCTGCGAACCGTGTTGTGTCGTCTACGAGAGGCCAACTTAACTGTTAAGGCTCCCAAATGCCAATTAGGGCTCGCGGAAGTAGCTTATCTAGGTCATCTAATAGGGCAAGGCAATCGTCGGCCTTCCGAGGTTAAACTGACCGCAATAGACAACTTCTCGTAAACACGCACCAAGCGGGACATCACATCATTCCTTGGCTTGGCGGGTTATTACCAAAGATATATCCCGTGGTATTCCGAGACTGCGAGTCCTTTACCGGATGCTATCAGAAACACAGAACCACAAACGGTAAAGTGGGATAACACAAAAGAAAAGGCTTTTAGTATGCTGAAGAACGCACTAACGAGTCAGCCAGTGTTGAACGCGCCCGACTACTCTAAGCCATTCATTCTTCAGTGTGATGCCAGTGACAAGGGTATGTATGGGGGTGGTGCTCTGTCAAAAGAAAGATGACGAGAACTAACATCCTGTACTGTACGCCAGTAGAAAACTTTCAGTTCGTGAGGAAGCATACAGTGCATCAGAAAAGGAATGCGCCTGCGTAGTTTGGCTGGTACAGAAGCTAGCTTGCTATATCGCTGGCTCAAGATTCACCATAGAGATTGATCACTGTCCCCTCACATGGCTGCAGTCCATGTCTACGAAAAACGGTCGTCTTTTGTGCTGGAGCTTGGCTCTTCAACAGTACACCTTCGATATTCGCTACAAGAAGGGTAAGCTTAACGGCAATGCCGACGGTTTAAGTCGTTGCCTCTAGAGTATCGAAAGCCTCATGGTCATCCGGGTTTCCATGGCATTTTTTTCCGTTCGTTCATACGTTTTCCAAATTCATGTTTTTCCGAAATGAAGCCGATTGTTAGCTATTTTAATAACCACGTCGTAACGCTTTCAAGAAATGGCTGTTTTTAGTGTTGAGGGGGGGAGGACGCGCTCAGGGAATGGGAAAGGTGAAGCGGGTTTTCTTTTTTTTAAAAAAGCCGGGTGTGTCTCGGGGGAGGCTGGCCTTGTGCTCGCTGCTTTGTGGTTGTGGGTCCGGCACTGTTCTGGGGTAATTGCTTGCCCACGCAGGAGACGAAAAGTTGGGAGACCTGCTTGAAAGACAAATTTCACTGGACCGGACCAGGGAGAAAAGTCACCAGTGCGCCACGAGGACGGATGACCACTCCCAGGAATTTACCTACTACGAACTAAGGGTTCGTGACCTCTACGGGGAATTCTGATACCTAAACGCCGATCCCTCGTACAGCGGCTGCTGGCCCCTACACTTCGGGATCTTCCTCCCACGCCGGAGATGCTGTTAGGGTTGGCGTCTGACACCACGTGGCAACAGGAATTTCGCCCGACCTTCTACCAGGATTCGTCGAAATGAGGGTTGACCTCTCCTGCGATGGTTAACGTCAGGCACCTTGCGCACAAAGGGCCTTCTACCAGGATTCGTAGAAATGAGGGTTGACTTCTCCTTTCCTTGCTCGGTATAATGCAGGAGGAGGGGCCCTCTCTCTGTGCCTGTCACGTGACATCGACGGAAGCAAGAACCCACCCACACTTCTAGAGAGCCTATTTAAGGGGCTCCGAAATGTACTTTTATATACTTCATGTTTTTCTTATTTTCTTTCAACTACCTTTGAATAAACCGTGCAAGTCTCGCTCTTCCTCGGTCGCCATGGTCTACCGGATGCCTGCAGCCCGCCGACAACGCCATGCTACCCAATAAGTATAGTCGGTCGAGCTTCGAAAGGCAGGCGCCGCTACTTCTCGGCAGCAGTACGGTACGCTACCCTGGAGTACGCAACATCGCACAGTTGGTGCTAAGACGCATAGACCGTTAATGAACTGCCATTTTCTGAACGCATGGGCTTCTATGAAAGCTTCGTTAGCACGCGTACATTTGGGTTCTAACAACAGGGACCATGAGGCCCCAAACTTATGGTCATGTGCTTGATGAATCTACTACACCGGAAGAAAACGCCTGGATTTAATGGAGCATTGAAACCGTCCTAAAACGTGCGATGTTCTATAGCATGAGCTTTGCATGCGTATGGTGGACGCTTTCATGAAGTATTACAGACAGCCGTCGGCTGAAAGGTAATTTACTTCAATTTCAATGACCTGATATGAAATCCACCATGCGGTCGTAGTGGCTAGGGCGTTGCGCTACTAAGTCCAAGGGCACGCGGCATTAAAATCCCAGCCTTGGCGACCTCATCTCAGCGGGGCTCAAGTGCAAATACGCCCATGTACCGTGCATCCAGTGCGCATTAAAGAACACCGGGTGGCCAAAGTTAATCCGGAGTACGCAACTACGGCGTGCCTCGTAATTATATAACGGTTTCCGAATGTAAAAACTTAGAAATGCTTGTTGTTTTTTTTTGTCTTTGATGTCCTGAAACATAGCTGCCTTCTCCAGACAGGTTACCATAGCCATTCCGAAAACGTCACTCTGGAAAGGAAAATAGTGTGACGTTAATGACGCTGATGCGACAAAATCTTCACGACTGTACGTGCGTTTTGTGAAACGCGATATGCAGATGTATATATCTATAGGTGCGCACGTCCCACTCAACCGTGTCGTCGAACAACGTGGGCGCCCGTGTGAAATCGAGCAGACGACCGACGAGTCTGTTGTCGCCCGCACTTTAGTGCTTCACGTGAACTCTGTGACGTCGGTCACGCATGACTTGCCTCCCTCTAAAGTTATCCACCCATGCTGGAGGGAATCTCAAAATCGAGAACTGTATGAGAATAAATTACTGGGGACGAAGTCATGCGAATACCGGCTTCTGTTATGGTTCCCTAAATGGTGTGTATTACCTAATAGAACAAGAAACAATCACTCGTTAATGCGGTATTTTCGCTGCGTTAAGTTGTCACAATGTTCGGAAAGATCCTGTTCAATATATTTAAGACTAATCAGCGCAACTAAGCTGCTAAATTAACCATCGCCTAAAATTCCCCCCTGCAAATTCTAACACCAGTCTCGTCGCCATCGGGAGTGCGCGTCTGCGAAGGTATGAGCCAACGATTAAGGGGTTATGAGCCATTCGACAGCTGCGTTATTGATGGGGCGGACACGTATAGTTCGTACACCCTGAGAACAACATGCGTACGAGGAGCGCCGGAGGGTACAGAACGAGAATGTAAACGGCGCCGCGGCAAAACGACCACCGACGAAGAACGTTCCCGCGATGCTGAACGAAAACGACAATCGCGAGCACGGGCACCTCCGAACGAGCAACGACACCAGCCTTGCAACGCAATACGGCGGCAGAAGTACCGGATGGCGTGAAAGACTCTAAAGGTGAGAATGCCAAGTTCCGACGAGACTTTCTGGTAGAACATTTCGGATTTGGTTCTATAATGACCTGACAAGCATCGGAAATGCACCAGAGGTGACTAATCGGGACCGTGCGCTACAAGTACTGCCTCGTACGTCACCAGATGTTCCCGGCGACGTGGACGACTTCAAGGTGGGCGGGACGCGCAAGGAATCTCTGCTGGGAGGTGTGGTGCCCCAGAACTCAACCACGAACGGACACGTGTGCCCACGGATTCCGGAGCAACTGCCGAAACTGAACGCGATATAGAGATACTTTGCTTTTCGTTTGAGAGATTTGACTCTCGTCAGCTTTCACTGCCCTTCCATCATCACAGAGTGGAATGGCTGTCATTTTTTTTATAGGCGATAAAATCCATTATGGCGCAAAATTTCAAATTTTTGTCCTTTCCTCGTTTCATTGTGCACATATATAGTGAGCGTGTATACGTCATTCTGAGATTTGGACTGTTCGTGGTTACCGTGACATTATGTGACAAATACGCACACTATAGGTGCGGCCAAAATTTCTTTGAGCGATTGCAGAGGCCCAACGACGGAAGCGGAATAGAAACAGGTTAGAATAATCTTGCGTTTAGCACCGAAGCGAAATCGCCTTCCACAGCCTTACTAAAACTTCACCGGTTATTACGATACTGCCTAACGCGAAATTAGAGCGCAGTTGCATACGTGATTTCATTTAGCAATATATTGGCTGGCGCGGACAAAGCGTCTCGTGCGGCTCGTTGCAGACGGAGCGATGTGTGGCACGACTGCCTCGCTAATCGGCAGATCGCGAGAGGCAGCGCGTGGGCAACGCGTGGGCACGATTCACAGCTGCCGCCGCAGACAGACCTCCGCTCATACAGCGCTTTGTTGCCATACAGAGAACGCGAGCTACTCTGGCGCCATCTCGTAGCCATTGTCGCCACAAGGCCCGACTTTAGTGGCACTACGCTTTATTTCTCCCACTCTTTCCGCCTCATGGTTCCGCTGCATATCCTTCTCCCATTTCCTCCTTGCGCTCTCTTCGCTATGGCAGGCTTTCGGCTCCAGCTGAGCTTCGCGTTATCTTTCATCTTTCGCTGTTTTCGTTCACTCGGTTACGAGGCTCAACGCCGACGCTCGCAGCAGAAACGATCGCCTAAGAGCTGCGCTGTAAAACAAACCATTTGATTGCAACGGGGTGAGGCACGACGTGCTTTGGCGAGCAGAAATGATGCGCAATCAAAGCATGGAGACAGTATTTGTCTCCAGAGCACAGCGTTTGTAACAAACCACTTTAAAAGCACCGAACACCGATTTAAAGCACCCATTTCCTTGACGTGATAGAAAGCCCATGTGAAGTGTCTATACCTCCAGCAGTTCATTAGGATAAGCTGTCCGAACTTTTAACGCGCAATTTCTTTATGTAGAATATACCTTGTACTTATTATATACTGACGCGAGCAACATTTTTATTATCGATACAGGCAGTACGTGATCACAACTGAGCAATTCAAGACACGTGCTGGTTAGGCGGATAAATAGCGATTTTATAAAAGGCTGCGATTGTGGCCTAAAAACTGCC
The DNA here is from genome assembly GCF_038994185.2 of Dermacentor albipictus. Lineage (NCBI taxonomy): Eukaryota > Metazoa > Arthropoda > Arachnida > Ixodida > Ixodidae > Dermacentor > Dermacentor albipictus. The sequence continues at coordinate 49,104,973 of NC_091826.1, read as the reverse complement.
GCAATAACATTTTAGTAAGGTAGAGATTCACAATGTTTGTCTGCTGTGCAAAATTTTCTGCTGGTAACATAACAAGTGGTCTACATCATGGTTGCCTTGACATTTTGCGGTGCCGGAATTACTTCCGGTGCAAGCAAGCAGGGAAAGCATAGTCTTCCCAATTTTCTATTGTTGCTGAAAGGCAATCATCGGAAGGTGGGGATATGGACACCACTTGCGTATCCGACCGATGGAACAAACGGCAATAGACCATCGGGGAAGTTTCCTGGCGCTAGCGCCGAAGCGAAGGCGTATCCCCCCTCTCCCTTCCTCTGAGGTCGAGCCAGCCGCTTCGAATCGACTCACGCGAGTTATTGGAGCTCGAATTAAGTGGAGTGTCAAGCGGAAATTTTGTCAACAACAAAATTGTATAGGCAATTGTATAGGCAAGCTTCATGATGGGGATCTTCGGCAAGACCTGCCAGCAAGAGGCTGGGCACCAGAAGCATAAGAGTTTGTCAGGCTTTGTTTCACTATCCGAGTGGTTAAGTGCTCATCCCTTCTCCTCCCATTCTCTGCCCAGACCTACGTAGTGATGCCCTGGTCCACTCAGCGCGGACACAGAAAGTGTCTTAAGGCCCCGCTGTTGTGCTTGCACCTTCAGGAGACAAGCAGTTCTCATATGGCATCCACGCGAAGCAAACCTAAAGACTGGAAACATGCTTAGCTTTGTCGCCGCAACTAAGTGAAGAAACACAATCTCCGAAATCTCGGCAATTGTGCAAAACGAACTCAACAACAGCACAAAAGTGTTCCAGCTTTGTTATTTCTGAAACTTTGTACATGTTTCAAACGCACATTTTGCTATGGAATTTGTACCATACCTTTAGCAAAGAGGAAAATCCGTCGGAGCACTGGTACATTTAGTTCGTGCCTGCCTGTGTATTCTAACGGCAATATTTTTTGGAAATCGTCAATGTTCATACACGGGGTGCTCAATACTACTTTTGTCAACGGCTACAGTAGGCTCAAGTTCTCTGGATCCTTGACAAAGTTTTTCACGGCCCGGATGTTTTAGATCCTGCAAATGCTGTCCTTCACATCTTCAATCATGAGGTATCGTCGCAGGTGCCTCCAGCAGTCATCGATCAGGTCATCCAGCTGCATGCGGTCGTCGCTCGGCGGTGGGTGGCAAACTACTCGCTCCCTGACCACTCCGGCGGCCCGCATAAATCCGTCCATGCTTTCGGTTCTTTTCAGGCGGTCTCGCACCAAGACCGTGAGCTCTGCTTTGTCGATGCGGGCCTCCATGGCAACCTCGTCCAGTAGGGCAGGATACCGGGAAACTCGCTCCAGGGCTCCGGTGACGTACCTGCACGTGACCAGTGGTGCCTTTGGAGAAACTGAAATGTTTGCATGGAGTAGCATGGTGTATACGGCTTTAAGTTACTCTACAGGATGTTAGCGGTGGCTTGCGCACCGGTTGCATTCGGTGCATATTGCGAGTGTTCAGTTGTGAAGCCGAGGCTCGCATGATGGCAAAGAGCACGCTAAGGGCAGCTCAACTTTCCAAGGAACAAAAAAAAAATGCCGCACTGCTGATGCAGAAGACCGGGGTGTCCAGTAGAGAGCAAAAGCCGGTAGCTGATATTACAGCTGGCTCGATCAGGAAAGAGGGCGTACAGGAAAAAGTGTGGGGTTTGGGTCGGTCGTGTCACGCGTAGAATAGATAGATATCCGGTAGTCTGATACAGCGAGAAAAAGGGTACCTGGAGGAAGCTCTGACGCATGGGGTGGATGATTAGTAGTTATCATGAAATAAAGTTTGGAGACATGCCATAGACATGGCTAACGAAGGCATGTGGAACTACTTATCACTCACGGAATCCATTTACCGTGTAGTGAACCTAAGGACGAAGTTCCCATTTATTACTGATGAAACTTTGGAGCAAAAAAAATAGCACTAGGCTCATTCCTCGGCGCGTTACTTACGGGCCGTTACTTCTGAAAGCAGGCTCAAATGTGAGCACTGTTCGCGTGATGTTGCAACTGTCGCCAGAATTGTCCATTCTCATCGGAAATGCACTAACTTACTTTTTTTTAACGTTCTTATGAGGCCCCGTCTTTCGCAAATAAGGAATAAAAAACGCTCTGAGAGAAAACGACGGCAATGATAATCAACAAACAAGTACCATCACTTTTGTATCTGACTTAAGCTACTACGAGCTTCAAGATCGAGCTTCCAGGATGCTATTTTGTACCTGTGATGCCTTGTGTATTGTAAGTGCCTGTGCAAAGAATTCCGCAGGACTTATCATAATGAGTATACACTTTCACTTGGCGGGCATAGAGTGTACACCGAATGCGTGTATGCGTCTCACCTACGCATACACGTAGGTGAGGTCTCACCTACGCATACACGTAGGTGAGACGCAAACAATCAACGTATTCAACATCTCCACGGTAAATAAATATTTATGGAAAGAAAATTGAACATAGGTCCGTAAGGAAACCCTGCATGGCAACATTATTTAGGAAACAGTGCTTCAAATGTTCCGATGTATTACGGTTTGACACACGCGCCCGAGTTTCGTTTTGCTTCTTTTAAATTCAAAGCAAGCCGATTGCGCACAGGTCTTTGAGAGGAAAATGACAACCGCATATACGCGAATAGTTTCGGTGATAAACATTCCTTAAAAGAAGATTTAGCTCGAAGCCAAATTATGTCACTTCAAGTGCGTGTAGAACGCAGAACGGCAATTAGATAACTGCTGAATAGACTAGAAATAGGTTTGTCACATGTAACATAGAATAAATTTTTGCGACTGCAAAAAAAGCATACCCCTTCGGAACTGGAATATTTTGGATGAAATTCTGAAATTGGAAGTAGGAAAAAGAAGAGAATCACGGAGAACTCATCACGATGACCATGTTAATGCAATTGCACTTAAACTATAGCGCTAGCTATCACACAGCTTTTATATATTGGTCTGAACATGTCATGACAAGGTGTTATTACTTGGCGCATCTTACTCACGCAAGCACTGCCTTGATCAAGTTTTCCAACGTTTTCATGTGTAACTCTGGCACTCCATAGATGCTCTAATACCCAGAGCGGCAAAAACTGAACGGTTTACCCTAAAATCTCATATGTACCTTTCAAAATATAACTTTTGTACATGTCTTTAGTGGCACTTCTCGAAGGGTCTCTGCTTCAGCTGCCTTTGAAAGGGATGTGGTTTACTACAGCCGTCTATTTTTTTGTGCCTACAGTGTAGCTAAATTATTGTTTTCCTAATTAGTGCTGTATGTAGGTCACGTTGTGAGCGCTCTTTGGCTAAGCAGCGAGGCACATTCAGGAGATGTCGGTGAGAGGAAACAGAAGGAATTCTACCGCATTCAGAAAAGGACGACACAGTTTCTAACGCAAAGCGCCACGTCGTTTACCTCATATACGTACCTGTCGCAATCTGAAGCCTTCTTTATACGAGCAGCTCGTGCGACCAGACCCGAGTTTCGCAGCATCGCCTCTCGCACAGCCAGCCAGTCACCTGCGGCATCGGCCTCGATGAAAGCCATGCAATCCACTTCCAGCAACGTGCAGTTGTCCGCAATGCCCTTCGCCAGTCGTCGCACAAAGGCGGTGGTGCCTCCCGCGGTCTCGTTCATAAGGACAACCGACCTGATGCTCCGGCTTCGTTTAAGTGCGTCCGCCAAGCCCTCCATGTCTCGAGTCGTCAGGCATTGATGACAAAGCGTCAGCTTCCTCAAGCTCTTGTTTCGAGACAGGGATTCTCGCACGACCGACCAACCGGGATTGGCGCCCTGGGCCTCGACCAGTTGGACGTCATACGAAACAACCAAGGTGAGCTCTCGCAGCACGCTCGTGGAATTTAAATATTCGGCCAGTGGCATAAAGAGTCTCCGGTTGCGGATGTCTACGGGGATGGTCAACACTGTCACGTGCTCACAGCTTGGAAGAAGATGCAAAGCGACACCCAAAAGGTCGTCGGGTTCCAACGGGGAGAAATGCATTGCGCGCAATGCTTTGCAACGTATCAAGTCCACGTCGGCTCTGTACTCGCAGGTTCCGATAGAAACTCTTTTGTCGGAGCCAGTTGCCGTGAGCATCGAGCAGACTGGTCGTAGCATTTCACCGTGAAACCCTGCATCGATGTGGACCTTCTTTAGATTTCCTTTTTGCGGCAGCGCCATGATAAATGTGGCCCATTGTGATGGGAGGAATATCTGCAGTGGAAGGCCCACTTCTTCCAGCGTATCATTTTGAATGACTGCGCGGAGCCAGCGGCCGTAAACGTCGTGCAGCTCAGGCACGCCTTGCGAGAAGGTCCATAACGTCAAGTTGCGTATTACGCGATTCTTGCTGATCACCTCGGCAACCAACTCCGCGATTTCTTCGTCTCCGGTCAACACGTTGATGGAGAGCTTCTCGATACTTCTGTTTTTCAGCACGCCTTCAAGAATAGCCCTTTGGGTTACCCTATTCCCCACTGAGTCAAGGGCCACTGCATTTAGAATCCTAGTCGTGCCAAGGTATTCGACTAAGGCGTGTGAGTAGGACTCGCATGTGAATTCGCAACTCTGCAACTCTAGTTTTTTGAGCGTGGATTTGCTTAAGAATTTTTTGATGAAAGTGTCCACCGCCGGTCCTTTTATCGAAAAGCCGTGTAGATGTAGGCTCTCCAGAGACGATGAAGCCCGCTGAAGTGCCGACAGCGCTGCTACAAAGCCTTCGGAGGAATCCTCGCGCGATAAGTCGGCCTCGAAGTGAAGGGTTTTTATGTTTGTAAAGCTGGGTATGAATGCAGAAACGACATTTAATGCTTTCCGTCCCTGGATATATAGTTTCAGGGCTTTAATCCCTGAACTATGACGAAAAGCGTCCAGTACGTAGAAGTCTGGGTGTGTGTCAATGGAGAGCTTGAGGTCGACGGAACCAATGCAGTGATGTGTCCTGAGCAACCATCTAAGACGGTCCTGATTCTTTGGCAGCAGACGTAAGTGAAAATTACCAGTACAATTCCCTAGGCACAGCTGGCCAGACATGTCCGCCTGTTCTCGCAGCTCAAAGTGGTATGCCAGAAGGAGCTTGTTCCAGGTGGAGAGCTTGTCGGCGATCTGGCACGTTTGGTTTTCGGCTACCGTGCAGGGTACGCAGTGGTCGGTGAGGTCACCTTCGGACCCGTTCGTGTCAGTGTTCTTACCGGTCTGTTGCATACTGTTTGAGGTCATTCCTAGGTAGCGAGGAATGTCTGGCAGGACTCTCGCGGAGGCTTCGGAGTTCGCCAGAGCAGCTGCGTATATATTATGATAAAGAAGTTTTAAAAGGTTGTTCCGATAATTAGGGCATTTTTTCCCCTTTTTACCCAAAATTTTCACATTTGTACATTTCACTTTTCCCGCGGCGTTAACCCCTCACATATTGCGTTCTTGACTTCGCGCTTTGGTGCCTGTTCACCGCGGCTGCATTCTGATTGGGAGTGAACGCAAAAAGCTTTTTCTTGTTTAAATTTCACTGCAGGATAAATATTTACCATCCAATATATTTTATGTGTTGATCTATCTCTGATGCCTAGAAATCCTGATGGAGGAGAGGTAAACTTAACACAAAACGTATAGCTGCGCTCCTAAGATTGTGGAATGAATAAGCAACTGTGGATTGTCAAATTATGCGTTAACGGAATAATAATTTACTATACGATTACATTTCATTGTTCTTTTCTCTACAAATGCAGTCTCAATAACTTGAAACAATCTTGAACACTTTGCTCCAGTTTTTCTTGATGTGGCACTGTGTTTGGGTGTTACACGCTTAACGAGCCTCAGGTAGCCTACTAATCTGCGAACCCCCGAACGCCAAATCTTATTGCTCGTATTTTGCGTACTCCCGCCAAACCCTGCCACTTTATTTATTACCTAAACGCTACAGCTTTGAAATGTCTCGCAAGAATGGTTAAAAGAGAGATGCGGCGACGGCTGCTTGTGGCATTGCGCAACCTAACAATTGTTGAAGCGAGCATTAAGCTAAACCATCAGAGGTAACTGATTTGCAAGAGGGGTTCACTATTGCTGCTCTTTCAAAGATGTAAGTGATCAAGCCTGTAAGCCGCGACTTGGGGGGATCAAAACTCTAACCAGAAAGAAGGACAGATTATCTCGCGTGCTGTCGGATAACCTTATCATGGAAAGAGGTGGCATATGCCTCAGCTCCACGTCAGTCTTCCAGTGGGCCGGTGAATTCAGAACATTTAACAAAAAGGCACAATATGCATTCTGCTCACTCCAATCTACCGTTTTTCGTGTTTGTATTCGGATTTCTTCCTGCAGTCATGAATGCGCATCCGCTAGGTGCCTTCATTATTGATAAATGTAACGCGTATCTGTTTCAGTAAACATGTTTGGAATCAGCGCCCATCCTGTCATATCTTTCTGTGTCCTCGCCAAGGAATGTAGCGCTGGTTTACATTCTTTGACTCGTGGGCTCCCATATGAATCCGTGAGAACCGAGAAATTCGCTTTTACAGAAATCACTGCACTGGTGATGTCGGCGTATGACGCATTTAAATGAGAACGGTAAAATACTATCACTGCAGGAAAGCAAATAATAAATGAGGGTGTCATATAAAAATCGTCTTAAATTGTCAAATTGAAAAATAAAAAACAACTTGTGTGCGGAGATTCTTACTCAGCAATAAAAAATTATTCAGCTCTATAGACTGCCCATCATATTTATTCTAAATCGGACAGGATTTAATACATGTCGCTTCAAAACAGAACACTAATTTTTGAGAACATTTGCTCAACACTTCTAAACATTGCAATAGGTGCACGTAAATTGTAAATTCAGATATTATGGGCGCTACAACGTAAAGCTGTTCAATCCATTTCTGTTGAAATGATGCAATGAGCTAAACACAATTGCTCAAACATTCCTGAGCCACCCCTACTTTGCTTTTATGTCATGCAACGTCACTTCAACCGCGAACAACAAAACTGATGCCTCTCCACGATTACTATGCACGATTAGACCGAAGGAGCGAAAAATAATTATTTCAGATTCAACGCCCTTTTCGCAATTAGCCCTTCGCTATTGGTGAAAAGCTTTCTGGCTGCGTGTACTTGAACCGCCTATCATGCGACGCCACAATACAGCGAAAAACCACCACATCAAACTAACTTCTGCCCACAAAATATGCATTGATATGCCGAATAAAACTGAATTTTCCTTTCAGAATAGCCGGAAGTTGGTCCGTTCTTAAAGGAATAGAAGGTGGCGGCCCCGCGATTTCTCCCACCATGGCTACTCTGAGCTGCCTGAGAAAATGGATCGAATTGCGCATAGTAAAAATTTTCGCGTCTCTTTGCCAACTTTTCTTCACTGAGGATCTCTTTCAGTGGCATTTTTTGGCATTCCATTGTACGCCGTCGCTATTTTCGACCAGCCACCTAAATTTAAGCAAGGGAAAGCGGGCCAGTCGCTGACGCCGGCACCACCTTAGTCATTCGGTCATCTACTTTCACTGCTCTAGCTCGGCCCAAAGAAAACCTTGTATACAGTGCTTCGTGCCCCTTGCCTCTTGAGATCAGGATAGCCATTCAATGTAGGTAATGCCATTCACTTTGGAGCCAAACAAAAGTAACCTTCTTTGAACAAGGAAGGTGTGTGACTGGGCTGTCCATGCAACGCGGCGAGTCACCGCCCTATGTTCGCATTGGGGGTTACGTAAACTTGGCGTCAAGAGATTGGAACAAAAACAGATTGGAACAGTTTTACGTCATACGGTCCTGTATTAGTCCGCTCCAGACGACCTAACAAGCGCAATTTACAGAACCACGATGTTCGGGCACATTTGAGGATTTGTTAACTTCGTGTTTCCATGTTTGTAAAGATTACCAATTTACAACAGCGTTTGCACAAACTTCCATGCCCTAACTTAAACTTTAGCTCTTGACGCAGTCACTATAATATACATTTTTGTTTCAGATGCAGCAAACTTTATTCAAGTTTGTCCAGTTGTAGTCTCATAAAATTCTGTGTGTATCACATTTATGTGAAGAGAAGGATTCGGCGCCGAATGAGTAATTTTTGTTGTTGTTGTTTTTACTTCATTTGCCACACTTCTTTCGTTTTTCTGAAACAGAATCAGTCGTTCGTTCACACAGGCTTGAAATCTTTCTGCCCGAAAATACCGGTTCCGCAACCTTAGTCATAGGTTACCTGGACAGCCTTTGTATCTTTCTACAGCAGGCAACTAAGGGCAGTTAGAAATGCTCCGAAAAAAAAAAACATTGCCAAATTATTCCACTTTAGCAGGTTTGTCAGCGTTTGTTTAATAGCAACTGATCTTGCCAGAAATAAGTGAATCCCATGGACAGCCTGAATGTCACAGGGAGAATGTTGTTTACTTGGAAGCGCCAGCACTGCGTCCTGCTCTGACGCAGACTAAATCGCTTTTGGTTCAAAGCCTAGAAGCTGAAATTTAATCGATGAAGATGACGAAAGGAAAGAACGTCATTCAGAAGCGTCGCTTCTGCGTCAATCGATAAGCATATATGTATATATCGATAAATTAATGCGGGAAATTCCAAAGAGAAAGTGTCAAACGTCCTCTTGCCAACGCAACGCATGTGGTTCGCGCATCGCTCTGTGGTCCTCGGTGTTCTTGAGCGAGCATGCGCACTGGCGGAGGTCCTCGCTTCGCAGCGTGCCCACCATCACTGAGTGGTCGCCTATAGGTACCACGGGGACAACCGAAGCGGCCACACCTATACTCGCCATGTAGGCACCTTGCTGCTATGCGCCGTTGTGTATAGGCAAATATCGGTCACGGAGTTGGGATTTATAATTACGACTGCTGTGCATGCGTTCCGTTCCCGCACGATTTGCATAGCGGAATCTGGCGAACGCATACGAGCTGTGCCTTCGTTCTGCCGAAGCGCGAGCTGTCCCGAGCAACAGCGGCGATCAAGGGGCACGGGACGCACGCGCGAACAAATGTGTCGAAAAGCCCGGCTCGCTCTGGAACGAGGCAAGTATGCCTACTGTCGGTGTCTTATATACGAGCACAGCCTCGCTGCTGTGCTCGCGTTCCAGGGCTGCCGTGCAATTGATCAGGACACCGCGCGGTTGTACTCGACGACGCCTGGTTCGATTGCTCAATCGGGCGCACTATATATAAATATTATCGGGCAGAGATGGGACAGGAACCTACCTGTTCTCCGTTTCATACTCAGCGTGCGACGCCGTGAAAACCTTATGATTGCTGTTGGAACGCAGCTACTGCAAGAAGCATGGCTAGCTAGCATCCACGGCTTTGCAGGCTGTGAATCGGAGTGCACAATGTGCCGTAAAATACATGGTAGTTGTGGGGTCTACCCTTTTTCGAGCAAGATCTTCGACAGTCTAACCTCGGTATTCAGAATTGTATCGTAAATTGAAGCCCGCGTGCTTGACTTGAATGGCGCCTGCGTGAACATGCCGAAGACGCTCACTGCGTTTACTTCGGAACGTTCACGAACGGCGTCCATCAGAATAACTCAAGCACGCGCTTCGAGTCGAGATGCACTTCTGAACGTGGGGTTAAATGTACAACTCCAGAAATTTTGAGGGTGAACGTTAATGGTTTGCACGTATTCGCACGAGCCGAGCTCTTGGAGCTGCGTGAAACGCCGCGACGGGCTGCAAATTAAAAGAAAGAAGGAACACCGAAAAGGAATTAACGAAACGCAAAATGATCTGAGACAACGCAATGACTGTTGTAAAACATACTACGCATTCAATTCAAAGGTTATAAACTTCTTTTTCACCTTAATGCTGACCGTAAATAAAGAGCAATCGCATGTGACTGCTGTTCGAACGCAGCTACTGCAAGAAGCATGGCTAGCTAGCGTCCATGGCTTTGCAGGCTGTGTGTGAAACGGAGTACACAATGTGGCGTAAAATACATGGTAGTTGTGGTAGCTGTTTCGATATTCCCTTCAATGTTTTCACCAACAACCTGCTTTCTCGCATTCCAGAGGTGGCCTGTTCATTAAGACTACCGCTGCAGGATAGCTTGACAAGACAGACAAAAACGTTTCCCACTCAAATAATGCCCCGACAACAACGCGTCGCCTCTGCGGCGGGTTAAGTTAAAGCAGTACACCTATGTGAGCTGTGTTAAGTGAAACGTGCATTCATTACTCACCGAGGCAGCTACCACGATCGGGCCAACCAGGTCACACCATTCAGGGCTAGCTGCGGCGATGTTCTGCTTCTTGACAGTGTTGATGATGATACCTTCTGCAATAGCACAAACCCTGCTAGAGAGATGTTGTTTCCGATCGAGCGTGTGGCTCCTACCCACTGCAAGGGATTGGCCAGAAAATTAGATGATCACGCGTTTCGATTTCCCGTGCTAATACTGTCCCCCCTAAAACGTGCGATGTTCAATAGTATGAGCTTTGCTTGCGTATGGTGGACGCTTTCATGAAGTATTACAGACAGCCGACGGCTGAAAGGTAATTTACTTCAATTTCAATTGCCTGATATGAAATCCACCATGCGGTCGTAGTGGCTAGGGCGCTGCGCTACTAAGTCCAAGGGCACGCGGCATTAAAATCCCAGCCGTGGCGACCTCATTTCAGCGGGGCTCAAATGCAAATACGCCCATGTACCGTGCATCCAGTGCGCATTAAAAACACCGGGTGGTCAAAGTTATTCGGGAGTACGCAACTACGGCGGGCCTCGTAATTATATAGTGGTTTCCGAATGTAAAAACTTAGAAATGCTTTTTTTTTTGTCTTTGATGTCGTGAAACATAGCTGCCTTCTCCAGACACGTTACGATAGCAATTCCGAAAACGTCACTCTGGAAAGCAAAATAGTGTGACGTTAATCACGCTGATGCGACGAAATTTTCAAGACTGTACGTGCGTTTTGTGAAACGCGGCATGAAGATGTATATATCTATAGGTGCGCACTTCCCACTCAACCGTGTCGTCGAACAACGTGGGCGCCCGTGTGAAATCGAGCAGACGACCGACGAGTCTGTTGTCTCCCGCGCTTTGGTGCTTCACGTGAAATCTGTGACGTCGGTCACGCATGACTTGCCTCCCTCGAAGGTTATCCACCCATGCTGCAGGGAATCTCGAAATCGAGAACTGTATGATAATAAATTACTGGGGACGAAATCATGCGTATACCGGCTTCTGTTATGGTTCCCTAAATGTTGTGTGTTACCTAATAGAACAAGAAACAATCACTCGTTAATTCGGTATTTGCGCTGCGTTCAATGTTCGGAAAGACTCTATTCAATATATTAAGACTAATCAGCGTAACTAAGCTGCTAAGTTAACCATTGCCTAAATTATCCCCCTGCAAATTCCACCACCACTCTCGTCGCCATCGGGAGTGCGCGTCTACGAGGGTATGAGCCAATGATTAAGGGGTTGTGAGCCATTCGACAGCTGCGTTATTGACGGGGCGGACACGTATAGTTCGTACACCCGAAGAACAACATGTGTACGAGGAGCGGTGGAGGGTACAGCAAAGAGAATGTAAACGGCGCCGGCGCAAAACGACCACTGACGAAGAACGTTATCGCGATGCTGAACTAAAACGACAATCGCGAGCCCGCGCACCTCCGAACGAGGAACGACGCCAGCTTCGCAACGCAATACGGCGGCCGAGGTACCGGATGGAGTGAAAGACTCCAAAGGTGAGAATGCGAAGTTCCGACGAGACTTTCTGGTTGAACATTTCGGATTTGGTTCTATAATGATCTGACAAGCATCGGAAATGCACGAGACGTGACTAATCGGGACCGCGCGCTACAAGTACTCCCTACTACGTCACCAGACGTTCCCGGCGACGCGCCGACTTCACGGTGGGCGGGACGCGCCAGGAATTTCTGCTGGGAGGTGTGGTGCCCCACTACTCGACCACGAACGGACACGTGTGCCCTCGCATTGCGGACCATCTGCCGAAACTGAAAGCGATATCTTCACAGAGTGGAATGGTTGTCATGTTTTTATAGGCAATGAAATCTATTATGGCGCAAAATTTGACATTTTTGTCGTTTCTTCGTTTCATTGTGCACATATATAATGAGCGTGCACACGTCATTGTGAGATTTGGACTGTTCGTGGTTACCGTGACATTACGTGACAAATACGCAAACTATAGGTGCGGCCAAAATTTGTTTCAGTGATTGCAGAGGCCTAACGATGGAAGTGGAACAGAAACAGGTTAGAATAATTTCGCGTTTCAGCACCGAAGCGAAATCGCCTTCCACAGCCTTACTAAATATTCACCGGTTATTACGATACAACCTATTGCGAAATTAGAGCGCACTTGTATACGTGTTTTCATTTAGCAATATATTGGCTGGCGGACAAAACGTCTCGTGCGGCTCGTTGCAGACGGAGCGATGTGTGGCACGACTGCCTCGCTAATCGGCAGATCGCGAGAGGCAGCGCGTGGGCAATGCGTGGGCACGATTCACAGCTGCCGCCGCAGACAGACCTCCGCTCATACAGCGCTTTGTTGCCATACAGAGAACGCGAGCTACTCTGGCGCCATCTCGTAGCCATTGTCGCCACACTGCCCGTCTTTCGTGGCACTACGCTTTATTTCTCCCACTCTTTCCGCCTCATGGTTGCGCTGCATACCCTTCTCCCCTTTCCTCCTTGCGCAATCTTCGCCTATGGCAGGCTTTCGGCTCCAGCTGAGCTTCGCGTTATCTTTCATCTTTCGCTGTGCTCGTTCACTCGGTTACGAGGCACAACGCCGACGGCAGCAGCAGAAACGATCGCCTAAGAGCTGCGCTGCAAAAAACCATTTGATTGCAACGGGGCGCGGCACGTGGAGCTTTGGCGAGAGGAAATGATGCGGAATCAAAGCATGGAAACAGTATTTGTCTCCAGAGCATAGCGTTTGTAACAAACCACTTTAGGAGCACCGAACACCAATTTAAAGCATCCATTTTCTTGACGCGATAGAAAGCCCATGTGTAGTATCTATACCTGCAGCTGTTCATTAGGATAAGGTGTGCAAACTTTTAACGCGCAATTTATTTATGTAGAATATACATTTTACTTATTATGTAATAACGCGAGCAACATTTTTATTATCGATACAGGCAGTACGTGATCACAACTGAGCAGTTGCAGACACGTGCTGGTTAGGCGGATAAATAGCTATTTAATGAAAGGCTGCGATTGTGGCCTAAAAACTGACGCAATAACATTTTAGTAAGGTAGAGATTCACAATGTTTGTCTGCATTGCAAAATTTTCTGCTCGTAACATAAGTGGTCTACATCATGGTAGCCTTGACATTTTGCGGTACCGGAATTACTTCCGGTGCAAGCAAGCAGGGAAAGCATAGTCTTCCCGATTTTCTTTTGTTTCTGAAAGGCAATCATCGGAAGGTGGGGATATGGGCACCACTTGCGCATCCGACCGATGGAACAATCGGCAATAGACCATCGGGGAGGTTTCGTGACGCTAGCACCGAGGCGAAGACGTATTCCCCCTCTCCCTTCCTCTGAGGTCGAGCCAGCCACTTCGAATCGACTCACGCGAGTTATTGGAGCTCGAATTAAGTGGAGTGTCAAGCGGAAATTTTGTCAACAACAAAAATAGCATAGGCAAGCTTCATGATGGGGATCATCGGCAAGACCTGCCAGCAAGAGGTTGGGGACCAGAAGCATAAAAGTTTGTCAGGCTTTGTTTCACTATCCGAGTCGTTAAGTGCTCATCCCTTCTCCTCCCATTCTCTGCCCCAACCTACGTAGTGATCGCCTGGTCCACTCAGCGCGGACACAGAAAGTGTCTTAAGGCCCCGCTGTTGTGCTTGCACCTTCAGGAGACAAGCAGTTCTCATATGGCATCCACGCGAAGCAAACTTAAAGACTGGAAACATGCTTAGCTTTGTCGCCGCAACTAAGTGAAGAAACACAATCTCCGAAATCTCGGCAATTGTGCAAAACGAACTCAACAACAGCACAAAAGTGTTCCAGCTTTGTTATTTCTGAAACCTTGTACATGTTTCAAACGCACATTTGCTATGGAATTTGTACCATACCTTTAGCAAAGAGGAAAATCCGTCGGGGCACTGGTACATTTAGTTCGTGCCTGCCTGTGTATTCTAATAGCAATATTTTTTTTTTTTGAAATGGTCAATATTCACACACGGGGTGCTCAATACTACTTTTGTCAGAGGCTACAGTAGGCTCAGGTTCTCTGGATCCCTGACAAAGTTTTTCACGGCCCAGAGGTTTCACATCCTGCAAATGCTGTCCTTGACATCGTCAATCACAAGGTATCGTCGCATGTGCCTCCAGCAGTCCTCGATCAGGTCATCCAGCTGCATGCGGTCGTTGCTCGGCGATGGATGGCAAACGACTCGCTCCCTGACCACTCCGGCGGCCCGCATAAATCCGTCCATGCTTTCGGTTCTTTTCAGGCGGTCTCGCACCAAGACTGTGAGCTCTGCTTTGTCGATACGGGCCTTCATGGCAACCTCGTCCAGTAGGGCAGGATACCGGGAAACTCGCTCCAGGGCTCCGGTGACGTACCTGCACGTGACCAGTGGTGCCTTTGGAGAAACTGAAATGTTTGCATGGAGTAGCGTGGTGTATACGTCTTTCAGCTAATCTACGGGATGTTACCGGTAGTTTGCGCAACGGTTGCATTCGGTGCATATTGCGAGTGTTCAGTTCTGAAGCCGAGGCTCGCATGATGGGAAAGAGCACGCTAAGGGCAGCTCAACTTTCCACGGAAAAAAAAATACCGCACTGCTGAGCGAGAAGACGGGGGTGTCCATGAAAGAACAAAAGCGCGTGGCTGATAATACAGCGGGCTCGATAAGGAAAGAGGGCAAACAGGAAAGAGTGTGGGGTTTGGGTCGGTCGTGTCACCCGTAGAATAGATACATATCCGGTAGTCTGTTACATTGAGAAAAAGGGTACCTGGAGGAAGCTCTGACGTATGGGGTGGATGATTAGTGGTTATTATGAAATAAAGTTTGGAGACATGCCATAGAAATGGCCAACGAAAGCATGGAGAACTACTGATCACTGGCGGAATCCATTCACCGTGCAGTAAACCTAAGGAAGAAGTTACCATTTATACCGGATAACACTTTGGAGCAAAAAAAAAAAATAGCACTAGGCTCATTCCTCGGCGCGTTACTTTTGTCACGTTACTTGTGAAAGCAGGCTCAGATATGAGCACTGTTGAAGAGCTCTTGCAACTGTCACCAGAATTGTCCGCTCACATCGGAAATACACTGACTTACTTGTTTGAAAGCTCTTATCAGGCCGCGTCATTCGCAAATAAGGGGGAAAGGCCGCTCCGAGAGAAAACTACGGCAATGATAATCAAAAAACAGGTACCATCACTTTTATATCTTACCTTAAGTTACTGCGCTCTTAAAAGTCGAGCTCTGAGGATGCGATATTATACCTGCGGTACCTTGTATATCGTAAGTGCATGCGCGAAGAATTCCGCTGGAGTTATCATAATAAGTATACACTTTAACTTTGCGGGCATAGAGTGCACACAGAATGAATACACGCAAGTGAAACGCAAACAATGAATGCATTCAAAATTTCCATTGTAAATGTATTTTCATAGATAGTAAATTGAACATACGTCTGCAAGGAAACCCTGCATGGCGACATTATTTAGGAAACAGTGCTTCAAATGGGGGGGTCCCCCAGTATTACGGTTTGAAACAAGTGCCCGAGTTTTGCTATGCTTGTTTGAAATTCAAAGCAAGCCGATAGCGCACAGGTCTTTCAGAGTAAAACGACAACCGCATATACGCGAATAATTTCGGTGATAAAATTCCTTAAAAGAAGATTTAGCTCGAAGCCAAATTCAGCTCCTTAGTTCAAGTGCGTGTAGAACGCAGAACGCCCATTAGATAACTGCTGAAAAGACTGGAAATAAGTTTGTCACATGTAACATGGAATACATTCTTGCGACTGCAGGAAAATTATTCCCCTTTGGACCTAAAATATTTTGCATGAAATTCTGAATATAGGAAATAGGAAAAAGAACAGAATCATGAAGAACTCACCACGATGATCACGTTATTGCGATGCACTTAAACGATAGCTCTATCTATCACACAGCTTTTATATATTGGTCTGAACACGTCATGACACGGTATTATTACTTGGCGCAGGTTACTCTCCCAAACACTGTGTTGCCTAAGTTTTCCATCGTTTTCATGTGTAACTCTGGCACTCGGTAGATGCTTTAATACCCGGAGCGGCAAAAATTGAACGGTTTACCTTAAAATCTCATATGTACCTTTCAAAATTTAACTTTTGTACGTGTCTTTAGTGGTACTTCTCGAAGGGTCTCTGCTCCCGCTGCCTTTGAACGGGATACCGTTTACTAAAGCTGTATATTTTTGGACCTACAGTGTAGCTAAACTATTGTTTTCCTAATTAGTACTGTATGTAGGCCAGGTGTCGAGCGCTCTTTGGCTAATGAGCGGAACAGATTCAGGAGATGTGGCCGAGAGAAAACAGAAATGATTCTACCGCACTGAGAAGGGGACGACACAGTTTCTAACGCAAAGCGCCACATCGTTTGCATCGTGTACGTACCTGTCGCAATCTGAAGCCTTCTTTATTCGTGCAGCTCGTGCGACCAGACCCGAGTTTCGCAGCGTCGCCTCTCGCACAGCCAGCCAGTCACCTGCGGCATCGGCCTCCACGTGAGCCAAGCAATCCACTTCCAGCAACGTGCAGTTGTCCGCAATGCCCTTCGACAGTTGTCGCACAAAGGCGGTGGTGTCTCTCGCGGTCTCGTTCATAAGGACAACCGACCTGATGCTCCGGCTTCGTTTAATAGCGTCCGCCAAACCCTCCATGTCTCGAGTGGTCAGACACTGATGGTAAAGCATCAGCTTCCTCAAGCTCTTGTTTCGAGACAGGGATTCTCGCACGACCGACCAACCCGGGTTCGCGCCGAGGGCCTCGACCTGTTGGACTTCAAACGAAACAATCAGGTTGAGGTCTCGCAGCACGCTCGTGGAATTTAAATATTCGGCCAGTGGCATAAAGAGTCTCCGGTTGCCGCAGTCTACGCGGATGCTCAACACTGTCACGTGCTCACAGCTTGGAAGTAGATGCAAAGCGCACCCAAAACGTCGTGGCGTTCCAAGGGGGAGAAATGTACTGCCTGGAACGCTTTGCAGCGTATCAAGTCCACGTCGGCTATGTGCCCGTAGGTTCCGATAGAAACTGTTTTGTCGGAGCCACTTGCCGTGAGCATCGAGCAGACTGGCCGTAGCAGTTCACCGTCAAACCGTGCATCGATGTGGACCTTCTTTAGATTTCCGTTTTGCGGCAGCGCCGTGATAAATGTGGCCCATTGTGATGGGAGGAATATCTGCAGTGGAAGGCCCACTTCTTCCAGCGTATCATTTTGAATGACTTCGCGGAGCCAGCGGTCGTAAACGGCGTACAGCTTAGGCACGTGTCGAACTGAAGTCGATACGGTCAAGTTGCGTATTACTCGATTCTTGCTGATCACCCCAGCAACCAACTCCGCGATTTCTTCGTCTCCAGCGAACACGTAGATGGAGAGCTTCTCGATACTTCTATTTTTCAGCACGCCTTCAAGAATAGCCCTTTGGGTTACCTTTTTCACCACCTCGTCAAGGGTCACTGCATTTAGAAACCTAGTCGTGCCAAGGTATTCGACTAAGCCGTGTGAGTAGAACTCGCATTTGAATCCGCAACTCTGCAAGTATAATTCTTTGATCGCAGATTTGCGTAAGAATTCTCTGACGAAAGTATCCGCTGCCGGTCCTTGTATCAAAACGCCGTTGAGATGTAGGCTCTCCAGAGACGATGAAGCTCGCTGAAGCGCCGACAGCGCTGCTACAAAGCGTTCCGTGGAATCCTGGTGCCATAAGTCGGCCTCGCAGTGAAGTGTTTTTATATTTGTCAAGCTGGGTATCAATGCAAAAACGAAATTTAATGCTTTCCCTCCCTGGATGTACAGTTTCACGGTCTTGATCGCTGAACTATGACGAAGAGCCTCCAGTACGTAGAAGTCTGGGTTTGTGTCAAGGAAAAACTTGAGGTCGACGGAACCAATGCAGTGATGAGTACTGAGCAACCATCGAAGATGGTCCTGGTTCTGTGGCAGCTGACGTAAGTGAACATTACCAGTTAAGTTCATTAGGCACAGCTGGCCAGACATTTCCGCCTGTTCTCGCAGCTCAAAGTTGGATGCCAGAAGGAGCTTGTTCCAGATGGAGAGCTTGTCGGCGATCTGGCACGTTTGGTTTTCTGCTCCCGTGCAAGGTACGCAGTGGTCGGTGAGGTCAACTTCGGAACCGTTCATGTCATTGTTCATGCCGGTCTGTTGAATACTGTTTGAGGTGATACCTGGGTAGCCAGCAATGTCTGGCAGTCAGGACTGTCGCGGAGGCTTCGGAGTTCGCCACAGCAACTGCGTATACATTACGAAAAGAAGTGATGAATCATTGGGGAGTTTTTGCTCCCCTTTTTACCCGAAATTTTCGCATTTGTACATCTCACTTTTTTCACTGCGTTAACTTCTCGCATATTGCGTTATTGACGTCGCGTTTCGTTGCCTGTTCACAGTGGCTCCATTCTAATGGCGAGTGAACGCAAAAAGCATTTTCGTGTTTACATTTACCTGCACATTTCTTAGTTAACGAGCAACGTATTTTATGTGCTGAGCTGGCTTTCATGCCTAGAAATGCTGATGGAAGCGAGGGAAACTTGACACAAAGCGTATAGCTGGTTTTCTAACATTGTGGAGTGAATAAGCAACTGTCGATTGTCGAATGATAGGTTGGGTGGTTAATCATTTACTTTACGAAGTATTACCTCAGATTACATTTCATTGTTCTTTTCTCTACAAATGCACTCTCAATAACTAGAAACAATCTTGAACACTTTGTTCCAGTTTTTTTTTATTTGGCACTGTGTTTGGGCGTTACACGCTTGCCGAGCCTCAGGTGGCCTAAACTAATCTGCGAACCCCCAAATGGCCACATCTTTTTTCTCGTGTTTTGCTTTCTCCCGCCATACCCTGCCACTTTATTTATTACCTAAAGGCTACAGCTTTGAATTGTGTCGCAAGAATGGTTGAAAAAAGGCGGCGACGGCTGCTTATGGCGTTGCACACCCTAACAATTCTTGAAGTGAGCATAAGGATAAACCGTCAGAGGTAACTGCTTTGCAAGAGGGGTTCGCCATTGCTGCTCTTGCACAGATGTAAGCGATCAAGCCTGTAAGCCGCGACTTGGGGGGATCAAAACTCTAACCAGAAAGAAGGACAGATTAGCTCCCGAGCTATTGGAAAACCTTTATCATGGAAAGAGGCGGCATAAGCCTCAGCGCCACGTCGCTCTACCAGCGGGCCGGTGAATTCAGAACATTAAACAAAAGGGCACAAAATCCATTCTGCTCACCGCAATCTACGGTTTTCGTGCGTTTATTAAGGATTTTTTCCGGCGGTCATGAATGCGCGTCCGCTAAGTGCCTTCATTATTGATAAATGTCACGCGTATCTGTTTCGATAAACATGGTTGGAAACAGCGCCCGTCCTATCATACCTTTATGTGTCCTCGCCAAGGAATGTAGCGCTGGTTTACATTCTTTGACTCGTGGGCTCCCATATGAATACGCGAGAACCGAGAAATTCGCTTTTACAGAAATCACTGCATTGGTGATATCGGCGTATGACGCATATAAATGAGAATGGTAAAATCCTGTGACTGCAGGAAAGCAAATTTTGATTGAGGGTGTCAAATAAAACATGGTCTTAAATTCTCAAATTGAAAAAGAAAAAGAACAACTCGTGTGCAGAAGTTCTCACTAAGCAATCAAGAAGGCTATAACTCTGTAGACTGCACATAATATTACATTTAAATCGGACAGAACAGTAATACATATTGATTTGAAACGTACCACTAATTTTGAGAAAATTTGCCCAACACTTCTAAACATTCCAGTAGTTCCACGTAAACTGTAAATTCAGATATCATGGGCCCTATAAAGCAAAGCTATTCGAAGCTATTTCAAGTGATTTTATGCAATCAGCTATCGACAATTGCTCAAGCATTCTTGAGTCACCGCTACTTCGCTTTTATGTCATGCGGCGTCACTAATGCCACGAAAACTGAACAACTGATACGACCTATCCACGCTTACTATGCACGATTAGACCGAACTAACGAAAAATAATAATTTCAGATTCCCCGCCTTCTTCGCCATTAGCCCTCCGCTATTGGTGAAAAGCTTTCTGGCTGCGTATAGTTCGCTTGCCTGACACGCGACGTCACAAAACAGTGAAAACCCATCACATCAGACTGACGTCTACGCAGTGAGAGATGCATTGATATACCGAACAAAATTGAATTTTCTTTTCACAATAGCCGGAGGTTGCTCCATTCTGAAAGGAATTGGAGATTGCTGCCCGACGATCTCTCCGACAATGGCTATACTGTTTCTGCCGGAGAAAATGGATTGCATTGCGTACAGTAAAAATTTTCGCGCGAGTGCATTGCATTGTCGAGCCCTCTCGGCACGTATGCGACATTTCTTTGCTAACTTTTGTTCACTGTGGATCTCTTTTAGCGGCATTTTCTTGGCATTTCGTTGTACGCCGTCGCGATTTTCAACCAGCCACATAAAGCTAAGCAAGGGAAAACGGACCAGTCGCTGACACCGGCACCACCTTCGTCATTCGGTTATCTACTTTCACTGATCTATTACAGTCCCACCGAAACCTTCAACAGCGCTTCGTGCTCGCTGCCTTCTTGTCAGCGAACCTACTGCGTCCTAATGTGAAGCAGAGTAAATCGCTTTTGGTTCAAAGCCTACAATCTGAATCCTACTTGATGAAGGTGACCAAATGAAAGAACATCTCTCAGAAGCGTCGTTTCTGCGTCAATCGATAAGCGTTGGCCCGTGGAAGTCTCATTCCGTCCGTCCGTCCGTCCGTCCGTCCGTCAATCCATCCATCCATCCATCCATCCATCCATCCATCCATCCATCCATCCATCCATCCATCCATCCATCCATCCATCCATCCATCCATCCATCCATCCATCCATCCAATCCATCCAATCCAACCAATCCAATCCAATCCAATTCAATTCAATCCAATTCAATTCAATCCAATCCATCCAATCCATCCAATCCATCCAATCCAATCCAATCCAATCCAATCCAATCCATCCATCCATCCATCCATCCATCCATCCATCCATCCATCCATCCATCCATCCATCCATCCGTCCGTCCGTCCGTCCGTCCGTCCGTCCGTCTAGTTTCTCACTACAGGGAAATCTGGCGCTGCTGCGCTGCGGTATGCATGGGAGTGCCGGTGTATTGTGACTTCGAATTGGCATCGTTCTCGGAGAGACAGGACACCTTGAAGGCGTGCTTGGCAAGTGCCGTTCCGTCTGTCACAGTGATTCATTTTCTACTAAAACAGCACGTGAAAAGCTGTTATAGCTTAATTGTTACGCGAAAACATGTTTTGTTTATCTATGAGAACTTGTTATTGCGTGTACGGCTATATGTTATGTAAAATGTATCAGTGGGCCGCTAAACCTGGAGTGCGGATGACAAGGTTCGCGCTCGCTTTGAAACAGTTGGTCATCTGTTCTCGCCTTTCTTTGCTTGGTCATGCATTGTAGGTGAGTAAAGATGTAATATGCCTGAATGAAAACATATCATGAAGATTTTGCTTTGAGAACGCGTTATTTATGTAGCCATATCCACCTTTTAGACGAAGCCTCTTACAACACCAGCCAACACGAGCCTCGCAGACACATATACCGTCATTCCCATGACGGCACGGTGGCGCCAGATTTCCCTCTAGATGTTATAGTGAGAAACTCTATGCATCCATCCATCGCGCTCGGCCTCACGCTTTTGCGGAAGCGCGCGCACTCGCGGAGCTCCTTGCTTCGCAGCATGATGATGATAGTGATCTAAAGAAAGTGAAGACAAAGTAAAAACCCGTGAGCGAAGGAGCGTGCCCAAGCCTCGCCAGCTCGGCCTGCTTTTTTTTTTTTTAGCACGCCCTTCTTCGTCTACATCAGGTGCAACGCTGTGGAAGCTACGCAAGAAGTCCGGTCAGCAAAATGTGTCACTCCGCGCGTTTCCGTCTATGCCGGAAACGCGCGAGCGGCGTTTGCTCACGCGAGCATGCGCGTGAGGCAGACGCGACGGACTGCAATTAAAAAGCAACAAAAAGCAAATTGATTTAAAATAACATGTTAGCAGCCGCATAAATACATCGATTGTTTCTAAGGGTAAATCTTTTTTTTTTCATTGAGAACTGCGTTCATATAAAGAATAGTTTTGCGATAATCGGGTCAAGAAACATCGAACTATTTCCAAAATGCGAAACGGCCACTGAATAAAGTATCTCTAGCTTCCACGGCATTGCACCTAATGTATGAAACGGAATATAGGTGCCATGGGGAAATCCGAAGCGGCCACACCTGCTCACCATAGGCAACTTGCTGCTATGCGCCGTTACGCGTAGGCAAATGTCGGTCACGAAGTTGGGACTTATAATTGTGACTACTTTTAACGCTTCCCGTTCCTGCGCGATTTGCATAGCGGAATCCGGCGAGTGCATGCGAGCTGTAGCTTCGTTCTGCCGAAGCTCGAGTTGTCGCGAGCAAACACGACGATGAGGGAGCACGGGACGCACCTGCCAAAAATGTTTGGAAGGGCCTGGCTGGCTTTAGAACGAGAAATGTGTGCTTGCTGACGGTGCCTCATATACTGGCACGGCCGCGCTGCTGTGCTCACGTTCCAGTGCCACCGTGCTAATGGTTAGAGCAAAGGGCTGGCGTACAATACTCTACGGCAGAGGCTCGGTTGCTCAATCGGGCGCACATAATTTTAATTTTATGGGAAAGAGACGGGACAGGAACCTACCTGTTCTCCGTTTCATACTCAGCGTGCAACTCCGTGGAAAACTAACGCGAGAACTTCGACAGCCTAACCTCGGTAATCAGAAATGCATCTTAAATTGAAGCCGGCGTGCTTGACTTCATATATGTGACGCCTGCGGGAACATGCCGAAGACGCTCACTGCGTTTTCTTTGTGCCTTCACGACGGGCGTCCTTTAGAATAAGTGAAGCACGAGCTTCGAGTCAATATGCGTTTCTGTACACGGGGGTACATGTACAACTACAAGAATTTCAAAGGTGAATGCTGGTGGTTTGCACGTGTCCGCGCGAGCCCAGCTGCCGGAGGCGCGTGAAACGCCGACACGGGTTGCCAAACAAAATAGAAAAAAAACACCGAAAAGGAAGACAACGAAACACAGAAGCATCTGAAACAATGCAATAACTGTCGTAAAATATAGTGTGCGTTCATTACTAAGGTTATAAACTTTTTCTTTCGCCTAATTGTTACCGTAAACAGAGAGATATTGCGGGTAATTGCCGTTCGAACGCAGCTACTGCGAGAAGCATGGCTAGCTAGCACCCACAGCTTTGCAAGCTACGTGCGAAGCGGACTACACAATGTGGCGTAAAACACATGATAGTTATAGGGTCTACCCTGTTTCGACATCCCCTTCAATCTTTTCATCGACAACCTGCTTTATGGCATTCCTTTGGTGACCTGTTCATTAAGACTACCGCTGCAGGATAACATGAACACAAATAAAAACGTTTCCCACAATAATAATTCCCTGGCAAGAGCGAATCGCGTCTGCTGCGGCTTACGTTAAAGGTATCCACCTATTTGAGTTGCGTTAAGCGAAAAGTGCGTTTGTTACTCACCAAGGCAGTTACCGCGAACGGGGCAACCAGGTCACATCATTCAGGGCTAGCAGCAACGACGTTTTTCTCCTTGGCAATGTTGATGATGATACCTTCTACAATGGCACAAACCCTCCTAGAGAGATGTTGTTTCCTATCGAGCATCTGGCGCCTACCCACTGCAGGGGATTGGCCAGAAAATGGATGGATTATCCGTCGAAAGTGGCGCATAGCCACTACACTGTATCGACTGTGAAAAACCGTCTTTTACCACAAACAAGTATCAAATTGATTAGGGCTTTATCTGATTGCTGCGGAGTCCATATTTCTCCGGGTGCGTTTGCCCATATGCAATGGATGATCATTATTAAATTTTACAGGAACCTTTAAAAGTCCCTGTGGCAGTTAGGATAACTCCATTCCCTCAGATGGAATAGTCAAAGAAGCGAATATTACTTGCACGAGAAATTGAAACACATGAACAACAAATTAACAGAAATTTAGTAAAATCTTGTTAACTGAATAATTTGTTGTGAGCCAGATTTAGCGGAGGCAAGGAACACACGTTTTGACAGGTTGGGATCGGAGAGTCGACTGGCTTTATTCTAAAGTAAAAGCCGGTTTGCCAAGTAGCAGTGGTGGCGCCCCAGCCGGGCAGCCGCTTTGGTTCCAAGAGAGCAGGGGGCAATGACCCCACCGGCGAGGCATGGCTATGTAAACTGGATTTCCGTGAAGCGGGGACAACGTCGCTACAAATTCGTGGCACATACTTCAATTTCTGAATTGCAGCCGGTGAGCTTGGGAGGCGTACCCACACACACCCTGCGATCTCCAATTACCGGTGTCCTGCGCCAACCGATTCCGAGTGGCGCCTGCGAATTACCTGATTTCATCGCCCCACGTAGTCTTTCCCGTCCTGCAATCATTAAGTGGAGGTCAAAGGTTATTATTATTATTATTATTATTATTATTATTATTATTATTATTATTATTATTATTATTATTATTATTATCCACTTAGAATAAATTTTCAGCTGGTCACCAGTTCTGATATATTCATTGCCACAGTATGCGACGAACTAAATAGGTGTTCTAGTTACTTTTTGCTTCATTTAATCCATAAGAGAGCCTTTTATAGAAAAGTGAAGCAGTAAATTTTCACCACGAGTTTGATGACGCATGTCTCGAAACCACGCCATCCTCGAAATGTGTTCCTATACTCCCTCTCACAAGCTGGTTGCAGCACGGTGGCAGCTACAAGGATTCTTAGCCAAGAGCAAGTACGAATGCCCCTCGAGGTCCGCACCACGTCGTCTGCTCAGCGTATGCTCACCGTGCTGTTATATGCTCCACGTTTGGCGGATTGTCCTCCAAAATTTTTGACGCCGCAAGCACGAGCTGCGTTCACATGCACGCGACAGCAGGGCTTCGTTTTACCTGTACGCTTTCCATACCTTGCAGCCTCCTCTCCTTAGCAAGTAGTACGGACGAATGCCCTTACAAAGGTTCACCTGCGACACAGCGTCTGCTCGGCGTCTACTTGGCGTTTTCTCGCTACCGACATAACGTACCATGCCAGCTATGCATACAATGCATATCCTGTCGGCTTATGCCATCGTTTCCCCACACGCAGTGGCCAGGATATACGTCGGCTAGAATAGTACCCGGTGCGTTGTTTCTACAGCGCAGTACTGCTTCCCTCAAATCGCACGAACACGTTCCCGTGTGTTGTCAGAACGCCGGCCCGGAAACATCACAACGAAGCAAGGCGGGCCCGCATACGCGCAAGGACCACTACGTTAGTTCAGCTCATTTCTTACATCGTGGCCCATATGCAGAGACAACGTGCTCTTGCGTGTGTAGTACACGCACGAGCTCAACGCCGGAAGCGCCCGCAGGAGGCGCTGCGGGCGACGGGAGGCCGAGGCTAAGCGACAACGGCGACAAAGCCCGGTGGTTCGAAAGCGCTAAGCGGGGCCCACCGCGAGCGTGTTGCAATACGGGAACGCGAGGTCAACGCAAGGCGACAACGCCGACAAGACCTTGCAGTTCTGACTGATGCTTTTCGCGGTCATCGTGTCTTCTCTGTTAAGGTGTCTACACACGCCACACCACGGGCGTTTACTTATTAAGCTTACGTTTATTGCAATTCATGCTGCGCTTACAGCTGCGACCCTTTACACTTTGTGCGATATTCGAACACGTTGCTATGGCATTCATTGCTTCGCCGTTATGGCGAAACTGTGATGCTTTTTTATACACGCAGGCGCACTGGTGAACTCCGGAATACGAGTCAGTTACGACAGCCTTCACTGACTAGCCGGGAGTGACGTAACACGGATCTACAAGTCCAAAGCATGACGACATGTAGCATTTGGAAGGAAGGATCAATGACTACTGCGCTAATGGCTTTAAAATTTTCCTGAAGAAAAACAATTAAAATTACGCATATTTCATTGCGATAGCACTTATACAGACGCTAGGCGCATGCGCAGCTCGAGCGCGGAGGGTTACGGGGTCTCCATGGAGGCGGGGTGCCATTTGGCTGCCAAAACGACGAACCAAAATGGACGCACTATCAACGCTATGCTCAGTTGCGTCGGCTAAGAGCAGCCTTCTTAAGGGTTAGGAGAAGTAATTAATCAGTAATAATTAGATACTGGTGACATTGAGTATAGCCAGAAGGCAGCAAACCAAAGAATTTAGTGTTAGCATTGCGTGATCCAACCTGCGCATGCCCAGTACGCTGTCGACGCTGCTGCGTTTCTTTACAGTTCCCTAGAAAGTATTATTTTAGGTCACGTGTTTCTCATAGAAGTGGAGACGGCATCGCATACATGAACATGTACGCGATGCTTAGGCGCACGTCGAAGAGAAGCCGATGCTGACACAAGAATTACAAAAATAAATTGTCGGGTTTAAAGAACAGGATTTTTTCTTATTTCTCACATGTATAGCAAGCATGTTAACCTACCCATTCATGTATCACATATATTTTTAGTCAGGACACCAAAGCTACATTTTCTTTAGCTTGAAACGTAGCCCCTTGCAAGCAATTTAGAAATGCAAGGCTTTTTTTTTCGGGCGATCGGCTAAAACATTGAAGAATCAAATATTTATTTGGCCATGCTATGTACATAGAGCGGCCATTCTGTTTAATTTGTGTGCGCCGTATTTTCTCGCATTCCCAGAAAAAAATTGAAACTATACAATTTTGCTCGCTGTTACCCGTGCTAAAAGCACCCGAAAAATTCAAATATTTGAGAAATTGGCTATTTTGGCCATCACACCACTTCACTGTCTCACCAAGCACACCACTTGAACTGCTAGATTATAATATGTTCCTTTGAAAAGAAATGTTGATTGGTGTCTTCAAGCTCAGTTGGGCAAAGAGGAAAAGTGTGGGCAAAATGCTAAAAAATTTGCGGAAGAAAAATAAACCTGTAGAATGAGTCTCTAACTTAAGAAAACATCTGGAATTGTTTAGCTATATCTGTAATGCACGAAAACATGCTGGTCGATTTGCCGTGGAGTGACCCAATGAACAACAAAAGAGCCATGGTGTACGGAATGGTCCTAAATATTCATGTGAACCTCTTAGTGCTACTGGATGCGCTTGAATACGCTGTATGTGTGTGTGTTTATTTTTAATGAGTCAGCAGCCGGCACACTGGTCTAGCTCAACGTCCCTGACTTATTGACTTATTACCGGTATTGTATTTCGCGATAGTTGTACTTCCTCTGCACGCGAGCCAAAGGTATGCAGCTCTCGTCGATAAACTACATTGTCAGCCGCGTATTCGAATGCTGACTGGTATGATGTCAGATATCAATATTTCTGAAATTTCATTATCCTGGTCTCGAACTATGAGCGAAGGAGTCAACAACACAGGTCCGAAGATTCGTGCCCACTGGGGCCCATAATCTCCGTCGCGTGTATTTGACTGTGCCCGACGCCATCGCTCAACCATCACACAAATCCAGAGAGCGAAGCTCGGAGAAAACGCCTAACACAAGGAAAGCGTTTCATTGTAGACGACGTCGGTGCAACCAAACTGTTATAACCCATTCGCATGATGCGCGTGAGCCGAAGCTTCAGCGAGCCAAGGGTGCACAACATGGAAATGGCACCGCTACAAAGCTGGACCACTCCTAGTGGCAGTGATACCATCACAATGTGATGACCCTTTATTTAGCTCGATAGCCATCCGGGAGGCACTCCGGGCAGTGTACGATTGATACGCGCTAGTTCAGCCACGTGTCTACAGCGTAGCCTGCCAAAGAGGTACGACGAAATGTTGCACGCACCCAGCAGGGATCAAGGACATTGGGTAAGGCCAACAAGAGAAAGGGGGTTGGCCGGTTGAGCCAGAGGTCCTTACGCA